>NC_057810.1:705125892-705425892 GCF_018294505.1 Triticum aestivum | reverse complement strand
AGCGGTAGTACCGCCCCGGACCAAAATCTCGTGTTTTCTCTCTCGTTTGGGCTGTTTTGGCCGTGCTAAGCGGTAGTACCGCTCCTCCAAGTGGTAGTACCGCTTGTGCACGACCTGAGCACATAACGGTTGGATTCGGGAGGTCCTATAAAAGGGGGTCTTCTTCCCCAATGAACCTAATCCTTTGAGCTTGTGTTCTTCCCCCATTGTTGACCTTCTTTGAGCTTGCTAACTCTCAATCCCTCCATGGATTCTTGCTAGTTTTTGAGGGAAAAGAGAGAGGAGATCTAGATCCACATTTCCACCAATCACTTTCTCCTCTATGTGAGGGGAACCCCTTGGATCTAGATCTTGGAGTTCTTGGTGTTCTCCTTCTTGTTCTTCCTCTCATTTTCCTCCCTAGCATTAGTTGCTTTGGTGGGATTTGGGAGAGAAGGACTTGGGCACTTCGTGTGCCCTTGCCATTGCATTTGGTGCATCGGTTTGAGTTCTCCACGTGATACGTGGAAGTTACAAGTTGAGAAGCTTATTACTCTTGGGTGCTTGGTGCCCTTGAGCTTGTTCCTCTTGGGTGCTTGGGCGCCCTAGACGGTTGGTGGTGTTCGGAGCTCAATCATTATGGTGTAAAGCTCCGGGCAAGCGTCGGGGTCTCCAATTAGGTTGTGGAGATCGCCCCGAGCAATTTGACGGGTACCGGTGACCGCCCCCAAGGGTTGCCAAAGTGTACGGGTTCGGTGACCGCCCCCAAGGGTCGCCATTTGTACGGGTTCGGTGACCGCCCTCAAGGGTCCCTTAGTGGAATCACGGCATCTTGCATTGTGCGAGGGCGTGAGGAGATTACGGTGGCCCTAGTGGCTTCTTGGGGAGCATTGTGCCTCCACACCGCTCCAAACGGAGATTAGCATCCGCAAGGGTGTGAACTTCGGGATACATCGTCGTCTCCGCGTGCCTCGGTTATCTCTTACCCGAGCCCCTTTACTTATGCACTTTACTTTGTGATAGCCATATTGTTCTTTGTCATATATCTTGCTATCACATAGTTGCTTATCTTGCTTAGCATAAGTTGTTGGTGCACATAGGTGAGCCTAGTTGTTTAGGTTTTGTGCTTGACAAATTAACCGCTAGGTTTATTCCGCATTTGTTCAAGCCTAAACCGTAATTATTTTAAAGCGCCTATTCACCCCCCCCTCTAGGCGACATCCACGATCTTTCAATTGGTATCAGAGCCTCGTCTCTCTTTGTTAGGCTTAACCGCCTAGAGAGTAAAGATGTCGACTAGGGGATTAGGATTCTCTGACACTCTTAGTTTCGATGGCACAAATTTTGATGTTTGGGTAATTCGCATGCTTAATCTCTTTAGGGTCATGGACCCAAATTTAGAGCGAATTGTAGATATGGGTTTTTCTCCTCCAAAGGATCCCCAAAGATTATCTTTAGAGGATGAGAAAAACTCTTATCTCAATGCTCAAGCTTCTAATGTGCTTTTCGATGCTTTGAGCAATGTAGTTATATTTCAACTCATGCCGTTCCGGGATGCTCATGAGTTGTGGACAAAGCTTCAAGATAAATATGGTGTGTCCAAGATTTGTGGGGATGATTGTTCTCCCTCCACCTCCGGTCGTATAGTCTTCTCAACTTCTTCTACTTCACCTACATGTGGTTTGCCACAAGGTAATGATATGGTGAGTAGTGTTGGTCATTGCAATGATGATAGTATGCTTATTGTGGATGATCCTTCATCACTATATTATTGCAATGCTCCTTCTTTGGGCTTTAACACTTCGAGCACTCCAAATGTTTCACATGCTTGTGTTGATAGTCCTTGCATATCATGTAGAAATTGCTTGACTAAATCTCATGATGATATGCTTGCTATGTCTTGTTGCCATGATAAAAATGCATCTATTTCCTCGAATTATTGTGCTAACAATGTAGAGGAAACCGAACACTCCATGGAACAAGATGTGGTGTTTAATGGTGCCTCAAGGGATCCTACATCATCATCTATTGCTTTTTGCCTTATGGCTAAGGCATCAAAGGTATCTCCTACTTTGTACCCCAATATGTCTCTTGATGATGATGTTGATGCTAATGATGATGAGGATAATGATGAAGAGAATGATAATGTTGCCTCCTTAAAAACTAAGGGGGAGATGATTTTTAAAGCTCTTCATAAAAATAAAATTGCTCGTTCCAACTTCATGGAAATTATGTCCATTGCCATTGAGGGCAAGAAATATATTGAGGAGTTGGAATCTCATCTCGAGGAGCATGAGGTCACCATTGAGAAAATGGAAGCTCATGGGCGTGATTACGCAAATGAGATCGCGGAGCTATCTCAAGCTCTTGAACATGAACAAACCACCTCCGAATCTCTTGAGGAGACTTTTGCTCTAGAATTATCTAGAGTGAGGGAATCTCATGATAGAGCTCTTGAGGTGGCCAACGATTTCAAAACTAAAAATGCTAAGCTTGAAGTTTCTCATGCTAGACTCCTTGAGGATTTTGAGCACCTCGAAAATGGCTCAAGGGTCATCAAGGGTGAGCTCATCAAACTCACCGAGTCTCATGCCCAACTTGAAGCTTCTTATTTAAAAGAGCTTGCCAAGTTGCCTTCTCCTCTTGTTGTTAATGATGATGCTTGTGCTACTAATTCTATTACTTGTGAAGCATCCATTTTGAAGGAGAATGTTGAGCTACGGGCTCAACTTGAGGTGCTATCTAGCAATTATGGGAAATTGGAAGAAAGTCATGAAAAGCTCTCAAGCTCTCATGATGATCTTCTAGTATCCCATAGTGTGCTAAAGATAGCTCATGAGGCCATGATTGCTAAGGTAACATCTAGTGAGCCTCATGTGGATACTAGCACTACTTCTAGTCAAAATAGTATATTGCCATGTGCTAGTCCTTGTAATTCATCTACTCACAATGTTGGTACATCTTGTGATGAATTGCTTTCCTTGCCTTGTTGCTCTAACGATGAAGCTTATACTTCCTCTAGTACTTGTGTTGAGACTAACCATGTAGAGGAAATCAAAGAGCTCAAGGCCCAAGTCACTTCTTTGAAGAAAGACTTGGAAAAGTGTCATGAAGGGAAATCCACACTCAACAATATCTTGAGTGTGCAAAAATCCCCCAATGACAAAGGTGGACTTGGATTCAACTCCAACAAGAAGAAGAAGTCCAAGATGAACAAGAAGAAGGGCCAAGAACAAGTCAAGAATTCGGCCAAGATTGTTTGCTTCAAGTGCAAAGTCGAAGGGCATCATGTTAGATCTTGCCCATTGAAGAAGAAGGCCATTAGTGTCAAGCAACAAGGGAAGAGGGCACAAGTTCAATCTCATGCTCAACATCAAGTTGAAGAAAGGCCTCTTCCCAAGAAGACTCAAGTTAATGCTTCTCAAATTGAGAAATCAAGTGAGAAGAAAGTGAAGAGTAGACGTTGCTACTTATGTCGTGAGAAAGGTCACGTCGCTTCTTCATGCACTAGTGGTAACTTATCCAACCCAATTATTATTGATGATATCTATTCTCTTGGTAAGGATAAGGTTGGCAATGTGTTTGCCAAGTTTGTTGGTACTCAAAGTGGTGTCAAGCAAAGAACCATTTGGGTAGCCAAACCTATTGTGACTAACCTCTTAGGACCCAACTTGGTTGGGGACCAACAAGCTCAAACTTGATCAATAGGTGTTGTTGGAGGGCATTGGAGACTTGGCTACATTATGAAGAATTAAGGGGACTTCATCACTCTTATTGTCTCAAGCCAAGTCAATTGGATCATCAAGTTTATATCTTATATCCAATGTGCCTCCTTGCGGTAACTTGTACTTAAATTGCTTACATTGAAAGTTACTTGCCCCCTTGCATGTTTTGGTTTTGTTCCTTGCATGTGTTTGTATATGTTGTGATTCCAACTTGCTTATCTTGAGCAATCAAGTATGTGTGTGTTGGTTTGCACACCATGTACGTGTGTGTCGTGCGTTGAGCCTTTATGCTTCTTGTTTGTATCCTAGTTGGCTCGTGTGAGAGATTAATGGAACATCCCATTTTGGGGGAGTGATGTGCTTTGTGCACCTCACAATCCTATAAATGTGTGTACATGAGGAATACCATCTAGTATTGATATTACAAGATTATCTAGTCGCTAGGTGGTATATCTCTCATGAGAAATTCAAATTCTAAATAGTCCATTAATTATCTCTTGTTTGTTCCTCTTATTGCCTCTTGTTAAGTTCTTATTGGTATCACATTATGGGGGAGTAATATGCTAAGTGCATATTACAAGCCTAGAAAATGTGTACATTTGAGATATTGTCACCTAGAATTGATATTGTAGATTATCTTGTTCCTAGGTGGCATGTTAGCTCTACAAGTTGCAATTTGCTTGTGTTTGTTGTGAAGATGATGTTGGATGTCCTTGTTATCTACCACCGGGAATTATTTCCAAATACTTCTTGTCTTTTGACAATTGGTAGTCACTTATGTGTGGTAGAATTTGTTGATCATCTTTACTTTGGCTTTTGTTTTATTTGCCTTTTCTCTTGCCAAGGTTTGTGTCAACTCCCGGTGTCTTCCCTACCACTTGTGGATCTTGTTTATTTCTTGTTCTTGTCTAGTGTTTTCTAGATATAGTGAAAGTAGTGATCCCACCTTGTGCATTTTGTATTCAAATGCAAATCCTATATAATGCACAACTCGTGGGGGAGCTATCCTATTTTCTTTAGAACACTCTTCTTGTGATCCTTATCAAGTGTGTTTTGGTGGAAGGCAAGCCATTTCTTTTTGGTACTTTGTGCCATCATGAAACTTTGTTGAGAGCCTGGTTTGTTTGGAACCATCCTCTCTTTGGGAGTTTGACATCTTTAGTTTAGTGTGTATCAATGGATATCTCATTCCTTGATGTATCTTTAATGATATCTTCCAAGTGATGATTTCTCCATTTGGTATCCTTTTCACTTGGCATTTCTTTGTTTTTGGTTTCGGGTTTTGAAAGTCTTGAGCATGCATGTTTACTTCATGTATTTCATTTGGCATGCTTTCTTTCTTTGACTCAATATATAGGGGAAACTCCACCTAGTCTCAATTTGGATGAGATGTGCATGAAATTCATTTTCATATCTATATGCACATATTTATGTGGAGTTTGTCCTATGTATTGGTGTTTCTAACTATTTGGTCCCGATGAGTTTGGGTACCGTTTAGTTTGTGTTGTTCTTCTAGGAACATTTGGAGATGCATTGGATGCTCGGCTCACTCACAAGGAAGGTGTTGTCACCATGTGCATATTGGAGTCAAGCTAGGATGATCAATGAACTACTATCTACCTTCAATTGGTATCTACTACATCCTTCCAATGATATCTCGGTAACAAGTATCTATTCATGCTTTCTCCTCTTGCATTCAACCTTGTGTAGGTTGCATCTTGGCATGATATTCATTTCATATCTTGTGATACTTGTTTCCTTTCTCAAAGCATCCCAACGATGATCTCTTGTTGCTAGTTGTGATGCCTTTGATGGATGTGTGTTTGGACTTCATTTATATACAATAAGACCATATCTAGCCAAGTGCTATGCTTTCAAGCAAATATCTTATTGGTATATTTATGACTTCCTTGTGGATATCTTGTTCCTTCGTGTTGTAACTATTTCGGGTGTACATCCTTCTTTGTAGATATATATATCATCATGATTTCGTCTACATAGAACCTTATACACTTGAGAGAAATTACATCTCTAGTTGATATCTTTTCTTTCACGTCCACCTTGTCTTTCTTATGTTATTTCTTTGGTGGCTCCGTGAAAGCTTTTGCCTTGAGTGCGTGTCCTCTATCGTTGCATCTTGTTGCACTCTTGTGTGGTGAAGATTATTTTCCTCTTGCTTATCTTTACGAGGTTTTTGCCATCTTAATTGGTATCCCTCGTCTTGATGAGCCTCCCCTCGTCTATCTTCACCACGGGTTGTCACAAGCATAGGTTCTCTTTTGCTTATTAGTAAGCTTGTGAACCCATTTGCCAGTTGTGTGTGGGAATGATAGGCCTTGCACCGTGTGCCTCATTCTTTCAAGACTATGTTGATGCTTAATGCTCATCCTAATCTTAGTCTTCTCAAGTGCTTCGCCATGACTCACACACATCATTTTGGTTGAGCCTATTCTTAAGTTGCCTCTTTTACATGTTGCTCAACCATGTGCTTGTTGCAAGCGCTAGGCTTTGTTTCCTATATGCTCACTTGCACTGGATGTGAGTTTCTATTGATTTTGGGGGAGCTATGATCCTATTTTGTGCACTTTGTATTCAAATACAAAAATTCTTATGTGTGCACAAATCATGGGGAGCTTCTCTAGTTTCTTTAGAACACTCCTTTGCGCTTTTCATAATATCTTTATTCTTGTGGCATGTAGGATCATTGGTCTAGTTGGTTCAATTGATATCCGTTGATTGCTTGCTTCAATTGGTATCTTCTGATTGCTTGTGTCTCTCTTTGTTATGTCTTTGTGGCATATCTTTTTGTTGCAATCTTTGGGCATCAATATAGTTTGTCTTCCTCCAAGTATTGGCAGTTGGGTATGTGTATTGCATTCCACTCTCTTGTTGAGAAATACACAATTTATGGAGGACCACAATTTATATTGGCCTTCTTAGATTTTCGCCCATTTTGGCAATCGATGCCAATGGGGGAGAAGTTTCAGAGAGTTTTGTGGAGAAGTTTAGAGAGTTATCTCTTCTTGCTTTGTTTTTGTTCCTTAGCATTTGCATCTCATTCGCATGCACTATTAGTTGTTGCATTGCATGGTGATGCATAATTCCTTATATAAACTCTCTTGAAAGTGATTGTCATCAATTACCAAAATGGGGGAGATTGAAAGAACATGCGGTGCCCCCATGTTTGGTTTTGGTAATTGATGACAATCTCTATGGACTAATGGTTGTCTTGAGTTGTATTTGAAGGATTTGTCCATAGGCTTTTCTTGAAGTCCATGTGTTGGTTTCAAGGAGTTTTTGAGTTGACCAAGGTGCTATTAAGGAATTATCCAAAGATTGGTCATGCGAGTGTTGAGCTTATTGCAAGCATGTCTTGAAGAAGAAGGTTGTGTGATCATTCATGTTTACCTTCAAGACATCATCCAAATGAAGAGAGTTGCAAAGATTCAAGGTTGATCAAGACTAAGTCAAGAGTGAATCAAGTTGATCAACTCACAAAGCGTAGAAGATGTACCGAGAGGGATCAAGTGATCCCATGGTATGGTAAGCATTGTCCATTACACTTTATGTACTAACCCATGGTCTATGTGAGAGTTGTATGTGGGGTTAGGTACGTATCCATGGGCTTGCGTCAAGAGGAAGATATCATACAACCCATGGAAAGGATGACATCAAGTGGTGATCGTCATCAAGATTGCCGTGTGCAAGTTCAAGTGGAGCATCACGAAGAGATCAAGTGCTTGAATCTTGCCATCCATTGTGGTGTCAATGGACTTGTGAAGATGTGCCGAAGAGTGGCTCACCCATAGTGAACTATGGGGGAGCAATCATCTAGTCTTCATCGAGCCAACGCAATCAAGAAAGGTGGTCCAACTTGAGGGAGTCAAGATCGTCTTCATCTAGCTCAAGTGGACCATGTGCAAGGCAAAGGTTTTCCCTTGATAGGTTTTCTATTTTACCGGTCTTGTGGTGGTAGTTGGGAGACCGAGTTATAGGATCGTTTGCCGTACTATCAAGGGGGGCTCTCAAGTTGGTAGCTTGATCGTATCGTTAGTAGAGAGCTCAAACCATTGCATCCTTGCATCATGTTTCTTGGTTCTTGTTTGGTTATCTTTGTGAGTCTTAGAGCTTATGGTCATCTTGATGACAAGCTTGAGTTCATCGAAAACGGAGTTCGCATGCGTCTTCTATGATGTTTTCGGTGTTGGAGGTTTTACCGGTCTTATCCGATGAAGGGTTCTCACCATTTTCTTATGGGACTTTTCTCATTTGCTTATTCTTGATATTTCTATCAATATTGTGTTAGCCCATGTCGTTAGCTTTCCAACAAACTTGGTTTCGTTGAATTCGGAGTCCGTTTGCAAAAGTTGTGGCTGTTTTGGTAAAGGCTGCAGCGGTACTACCGCGACTAGAGCGGATGTAATTTTTTACTACCGCTCCAGAGCAGTACTACCGTGGCTCCTAAGCGGTAGTACCGCCCCGGACCAAAATCTCGTGTTTTCTCTCTCATTTGGGCTGTTTTGACCGTGCTAAGCGGTAGTACCGCTCCTCCAAGCGGTAGTACCGCTTGTGCACGACATGAGCACATAACGGTTGGATTTGGGAGGTCCTATAAAAGGGGGTCTTCTTCCCCAATAAACCTAATCCTTTGAGCTCGTGTTCTTTCCCATTGTTGACCTTCTTCGAGCTTGCTAACTCTCAATCCCTCCATGGATTCTTGCTAGTTTTTGAGGGAAAAGAGAGAGGAGATCTAGATCCACATTTCCACCAATCACTTTCTCCTCTATGTGAGGGGAACCCCTTGGATCTTGATCTTGGAGTTCTTGGTGTTCTCCTTCTTGTTCTTCCTCTCATTTTCCTCCCTAGCATTAGTTGCTTCGGTGGGATTTGAGAGAGAAGGACTTGGGCACTCCGTGTGCCCTTGCCATTGCATTTGGTGCATCAGTTTGAGTTCTCCACGTGATACGTGGAAGTTACAAGTTGAGAAGCTTATTACTCTTGGGTGCTTGGTGCCCTTGAGCTTGTTCCTCTTGGGTGCTTGGGCGCCCTAGACGGTTGGTGGTGTTCGGAGCTCAATCATTGTGGTGTAAAGCTCCGGGCAAGCGTCGGGGTCTCCAATTAGGTTGTGGAGATCGCCCCGAGCAATTTGACGGGTACCGGTGACCGCCCCAAGGGTTGCCAAAGTGTACGGGTTCGGTGACCGCCCCAAGGGTCGCCATTTGTACGGGTTCGGTGACCGCCCTCAAGGGTCCCTTAGTGGAATCACGGCATCTTGCATTGTGCGAGGGCGTGAGGAGATTACGGTGGCCCTAGTGGCTTCTTGGGGAGCATTGTGCCTCCACACCACTCCAAACGGAGATTAGCATCCGCAAGGGTGTGAACTTCGGGATACATCGTCGTCTCCGCGTGCCTCGGTTATCTCTTACCCGAGCTCCTTTACTTATGCACTTTACTTTGTGATAGCCATATTGTTCTTTGTCATATATCTTGCTATCTCATAGTTGCTTATCTTGCTTAGCATAAGTTGTTGGTGCATATAGGTGAGCCTAGTTGTTGTAGGTTTTGTGCTTGACAAATTAACCGATAGGTTTATTCCGCATTTGTTCAAGCCTATACCGTAATTATTTTAAAACGCCTATTCACCCCCCCCCCCTCTAGGCGACATCCACGATCTTTCAAAGAGGCACGGCCGTGCCTCTCGGAAATGGGAGAAAAAAACGTGTTTTATTTTTTCTTCTTTCGTTAGAGACCTCTTTGTTTCCGCGAGAGGCAGGGATTTGCTTCCGGTTTGGTTTTTTCGTTTGGTTTGTTTTGTGAAAAAAATAGTCAAAACCTGTGAACAAGGAATCTGGTTTTGAAGATCTCGACATGAGAAATCCAATGGTGAAAATGGTTCGAGATTTGGATGCACGGTTTAAGAGATAAAACATTTTGAAAAAACGAATCTACGAATTTAAAAAAAAAAACTCTCTGGTTGCTACAAGTGGCGCACATGCAGTGCACCACTTGTCACAAACTAAGAAGTGTGAAGTGATCTTTGAAAGGAGTACTACTCAATTAGTGATTTCGCATGAATGGGAGTCACGTCCGTGAATGGGCTGGGCTTGTACTAGCATGTTTCTGGGCTGGGCTCAACTCTCAATGGCCGCATCCAAAAAATTGACTGGTAGAATGAAAATCCCGGGCCCATGGAAATTTCGAAACGGCAAAGGAAGAACTGACTGCTGCTGCTCCTACTAGTAGCGAGATCCCGGCGAGGAGGAGCAGTCGCAGCATTATGCCGAGACCAAGATGGACATTATCTGGGTTCATCGGCGGTGTTTTTTCATGGGATTACTGATCCTTTAACTTTGGAGACTTACGCTTGCCGCGAAGCCCTGGCACTGGCTGACGACCTTGCAGAGCAGAAGGTGTGTGTGGCCTTGGACTGTCAAGAAGCTGTGAATGACATCAACAGAGGGACAGGATGACCCAATGCTGCGTTGGTGCATGAAATAACAAATCACTGTAATAGTTTTATTTCTTGCTCTTTGTTGCGTGTAATTTAGACATAGGTAGACATGTTTGGTTGGGCAACCCCCATGACTCAAACCTTGTACCTATGGCAATTGTTTTGAATGAATAAAGCAGGCGAGAATTCTCAAAAAAAAAAAAAGACTGCTGCTCCTACCTGCTTTCGCTTTCAAGTGATGTAAGCTGGTCGTACAGTAGGAAAAATGATACAGCAGGAAGTATGTATCCACCATTGAACTAGTGGCGAACAACCACCACTACATCTACTCGGCAACCACTTGGCAGTCCTGACGTTGCCTGATGGAACTGACTGGTAACATGAGAAACCTCGCAACAGCCGGCAGTTGCTCCGTTTCCTTCCTCTATCGTTGCCTGCCTAGTGAAATTGATCTCTGCACTACATTTGGCATCGTCTTATCAAAAAGGCAGTGAGCCGAACGGTGATGCCATGGCCGTTGAGCGTCCGTCGCGGGACGCAGCCAGGTCCTGCACTCGTGACAAGCAAGAGAAGCCTGATTTTGTCCTAGAAGAAGGGATACCAAGCAAGCCCCAGGCTAGTACAGAATTCAGGGTTGTTTGGTTTCTAGCCATATCTTGCCACACTTTACCACATCTCATCTTAGACAAATTTAATCAAGTTAGGTGGGTGTTTGGTTCTAGCCACACATAAGGCAAGAATTTTTTTATGAGAAGTGAATCCCACATGTTATATACACAAAAAGTGTGGCAAGATTTCCTTAGGCAAGCCAAAGTGTGGCTAACAATTTAAGCAACTCAAGTTAGGCAAGTGTGATAAGTGTGGCAAAAAATAATATGACAATATATAGCAAATATAGTCACAATCCAAACAGCCCCGAAATCATCTCCTCTGCTAGAGCGAGACAACTAGGTAAAAATCTGTTCAACATGATAGAATCAACAGCTCACCCGGCTCCGTAGAAAACACAAAAACCACAGCGCTGAACCAATCTTGTGCCTTTTTTGGGGCAAAAAAGAAAGAAGAAAGAAAGAAGACGCTGCCAAGTCTTGTCCTGAAAATGGACCGCTCAACGGCTCCAGTATTTGCCCAGAAACACAGGGATAAAAACAGAGGAAAAGGTTGCTGATCAATTGAAGTAGTATCCGGTCAGTTGTCTTACTCTCTGTCGACCCTTCGACACGGTATACACGCTGACACACATACCTACTCGGTCCGACGGGGATGGATGTGGACGTTTGAACGGTAGCGAGGTGAACGCACTAGTTTATGTTGGTTCATTTTGTAATGAAAAAAGTATGTTTTTGTCCTTCAAGTTCCTAAAAAGTACAGACTTAGTCCCTCAAGATTTTTTGATATACATTTGGTCCCTCAAGTCTCAAAATCGGACAAGTTTGGTCCTAAACCAGATTTGACCCCGTTGACCGGGTTTAACCACCACAAAACAGCCCGATGAACAGTAAATTCGAGTTTTTTTAAAAAATATCTTCAAAAAAATCTGAAATTTTTTGGGGTCGAATATGCTTACATGCGCAAGGTGCGACCAAATTTTCATGGTCTTTCGACACTCGAGGAGCTCGTGGCAAAAAAAGAAAAATATCTACGTCCAATGAACAGTAAATTCGAAAACTAAATCAAAAAAATTCAGAAAAATCTGAAATTTACTGGGGTCTAATATGATTGCATGCTCAAGGTTCAACCAAAATTTGGTGGTGTTTCGAGACTCAAGGAGCTCGTGGCAAAAAAAACAAATTTTCGCTCACAAAAAATAGCAAAAATTTGTTTTTTTTTGCTACAGCCCGTCCTACGTCATTTCATGACAAAATGTTGGTCGCACCTTGCGCATGTAACCATATTGGACCCCAAAAATTTTCTGATTTTTTTGAATTTTTTTATTTTATTTTCAAATTTTCTATTCATCGGACAGATATTTTTGTTCTTTTTTTCACAAGCTCCTCGAGTGCCGAAACACCACGAAAATTTGGTCGCACTTTACGCATGTAAGCATATTGGATCCCAAAAAATTTCAGATTTTTTTGAAGATTTTTCTAATAAAACTCGAATTTACTGTTCATTAGGCGGTTTTGTGGCGGTCAAACCCGGTCAACGGGGTCAAATCTGGTTTAGAACCAAACTTGTTCGGTTTTGAGACTTGAGGGACCAAATGTATACCAAAAAATCTTGAGGGACCAAGTCTATACTTTTTGGAAACTTGAGGGACCAAAAACATACTTTTCTCTTTTGTAATCGTTCGAGTATGAAGCGCACAAGGCCTTCACGTCAGAACGGGTCCATTCACATTGGCTTTTTTTTATATTCGTATGTGAGTGCATCTAAAAATCTCAATCTTTCAGTTTTGTAAGATCTTTTTCTTTGGAAATAGGCAAATTTTAATTACAATCACATCAATTTTCAGTCTGATTTTGATTTCCAGTATGGAATACGAGTGAAGGAGAGGAGTATCCAAACCACGCAAGTTGCATTATTACATCGTCCAACACATGATTGGGATCATTTTCTCTCAACACTGAGAATTTTTGACTCGTCCTTGTCGACATGATTTGAAGGACTTATGTTGAATCTGAACAGGAGGAACCCATGCATTCTTTCGAGAATCTCCAAACCTGTTATAGTAGTGATTTTTAAGATATGCATAATAAATTCACAAGAAAGGAGTATAACTAACTCTACCCATTAGACCACCATAATCTCTTGATACATGCAATTACACAGCAATTGCGTCCAATCCTATATGAGCTCGGCCACACATCACTAGCTAACCTCCACGAAGAAAGAAGCAACAGCTCACCCCATGTGTTAGAAAAAATTACCAAAACTAAACCACATGGCTGGCTTGCCTTTTTATTTTTTTTCCAGAAAAAACTTCTGATCTATTCATCTTCAACAATTTAGTACAACAAACACTAAAAATAATAAAAATTATATCCAGATCCGTAAACCACCCAGCGACGACTACAAGCACTGAGCGAGCCTAAGGCACGCCGATGTCATCGCCCCTCCCTCGCCGGAGTCGGGCAAAACTTGTAATACTCCCTCCATTCGCTTATACAAGGCCACAAACTCATATTACAGGTATCAAGATAAAATTTAATGACTCCTTTGCAAGTCAACTTTTCATTTTATTAACTGGGATCATTAATACACCACAAGCATGCAACGAATGAATGGGAAGGAAGTGCCTAAGTGTCATTATGACTACATGCATGTAAGTATTAAAAAGTTGCTAGTATGAGGAAACATCATTAATTTTGCCTCGATTACTGTTGGTGGCCTTGTATTGATGCAAAATGTATTTTTGATAGTGGCCTTGTATAAGGGAATGGAGGGAGTAGTAGACAGTCGGGAAGTCGTCGTGCTAAGGCCCCATAGGGCCAACGCACCAGAACAGCAACTACCGCCGATGAATAGTAGTGTAGATCAGAAAGATCCAACCTCAAAACACATGAACATACACAGACGACGACCAGATCCGAGCAAATCCATCAAAGACAGATCCGCCGGAGACACACCTCCACACGCCTACCAATGATGCTAGACGCACCACCGGAAGGGGGACTAAGTGGTGAGACCTTTATTTCATCTTGAGGGAGTCGCCATCATCTCGCCTTCCTGAGCAGAACACAAATCCTAACAAAACTCAGAGAAAAATATGAAGATGGAGCTCTCCCACCGGCAAGGACCGGGATCCACAACGCTTCCATGACCCTACGACCACCGGAGACGAGGCGGACCGGAAGTGACGCCGGCGGGAGGCCAAGAAACCCTAGCTTGCCTTCTAGCCAAACAAAAAAGACGCCACACGCTTTCCCAAAGTCTTTGCCTAGTAAAGATGGGGGAAAAGAGGAAAAGTTGTTGTCTTGCTGATCAATTCAATTAGAGAAATTCACTACAGGACATATAGCTTAGTGCATAGCTTGTTGCATGTACACGTAAAACTACAAGTGTGGGCGTCCTATATAAAAACTGCTAAGTGCTGGGTTGTTTCTCATAATCCCCTCCATTGAATGTTGAATGGACGCTGAATTGATGGCCGTATGCTACGACGTGACTGCCAGTGGGCAACTCACCTGATCCCAGTCCGTCCACAACCAGTCTCCCACGACGTTCAAGCGTTGGATGCTCCCTCTGTTCAATGCTTTCAGCTCTTCTTTTTTGGCCTGCAATGATAAATAATCTGGCAGTAGGACAACTCGCTTACTCCACTTGCCTTTCTCTGCTTGATTTTTTTAAGAGTCAGTTGCATATGAGATGTACCCTTGATTTTTTTAATGTGCAAGAGAATCTTTTTTTAGATGTACCCTTCATTTTTTTCAAGAGGCACTTGCAGTAATATATACTCCATTAGTCGGTCCTCTTCCTGCACTAGTCTCCACTTTGAACACACACCAAGCACAACCTAAGAAATGGGTGCGAGAGAGGAATAGAGAGATCAATGGATGCTGTGAGTGCTTCACATGGCGTCTTGGGTCCCCTGCTGGGGAAGCTCACCAGTTTGCTCGCCGGTGAGTGTGCCCGCCTCAAAGGCGTCCGGCGTGAGATCCGCTCGCTCAAATCTGAGCTGAGCGGCGTGCATGCTGCCGTCCACAAGTACACGACACTACAAGATCCTGATGTCCAGGTGAAGGCGTGGATATCGTTGTTGAGGGAGCTGGCCTATGACATCGAGGATGTCATCGACAAGTTCATCCACCAACTCGGTACTAGCGGCCACCACCAGGGTGGTTTCAAGGAGTTTTTTCGTAAGACTGCTCGTCGTCTCAAGACGATAGGCTCTCGTCGTGGACTTGCCAGCCAAATCGACGATCTGAAGATTCGTCTCAAGGAGGTAAAAGAGTTGAAGACTAGTTACAAGCTGGATGATATTCCCTGTGAACATTCAACTGTGGATCCCCGCTTGTCTGCTATTTTTGTTGATGAAGCACACCTTGTGGGCATTGATGGTCCCAGAGATGATCTTATCAATTGGATGCTGGAAGATGAAAGTAACTCGGCCAAGCAGCGCAAGGTGTTGTCCGTTGTTGGCTTTGGTGGTTTGGGGAAAACGACACTGGCGAGGGAGGTCTACCGCAAGATCCAAGGACATTTCCATTGTTGGGCTTTTGTCTCTGTCTCACAAAGGCCTAATGTAAAGAAAATTATGAAGGATTTGATCTCCCAGATGCCTTGCAAGAAAGATTTTAGAGAAGGTATCGACACCTGGGATGATGTGAAACGTATTGCGAAGCTAAAAGCGCTCTTAAAAGATAAGAGGTAATTTCACCCCCCCCCCCTTCCCCACCACATCTTTTTTAGTTTCTTATTAATACAAGCCTAACGATACTGCACTGAAATAAAATCAAATTGTAAACAAATATGTATAGAGGTTCAAGATTAGTGATGTACTCAAACGATTCAAAAAGAAAATACTCAACCTTTAAAGCATGAATAACATATATGCAGGTTGTTGACACATGAGTATACGATATAAAAATTTACTTCTAAGTATGGCACCACACACATTAGATATTCAAACAAGTGTTATGGACAAAAATACTCAAACTAGTATTTGAAATGATGTGTGTATGAACATGGGAAAACATTGTTAAAGTGAGAATTTTTTTGAACATAAGTTGGTTAGTTTGGTGTTGCATCTATGTCTGAAGTCTCGGTTAACTAAGCAAAGTACACAAGGCAACATATGTAATAAGCACATTGTGGACCTTAGATAACTTGTTGAGTGCTTGCAGCTTACATGATGCTCAGAGTATCTTGGTTTATTTTTATTGCTGATTTTTGTTATTACCATCCCCTTGGAGTTTGTAGTGCTTTTTCTGTGTGTATTATGCTTGAATTCCTTATACATGATATTGGTATCTTTATGTTCTATATTTGAGATCTTTTTCATAGTGGTTAACAATATGTACTTATATTCATTAGGTATCTCATCGTTATTGATGATATATGGTCCATATCAGCATGGGACGCTATTAAGTATGCTTTCCCAGAGAATGATTTTTGTAGCAGAATTATTGCTACTACACGCAATGTTGATGTAGCAAGATCTTGTTGTCAAGGTGGTAATGGTCGCATGTATGAAATGGAAGCCCTGAGTGATCTCAACTCCAAAAGATTGTTTTTCAAAAGAATATTTGGTTCCGAAGACTGTTGCCCTGATGTGCTAAAACAAATTTCAAATAATATATTGAAGAAATGTGGAGGCCTCCCATTGGCAATTATCAGCATATCAAGTTTATTGGCAAACAGACCGGTGATCAAAGATGAGTGGGAGAGGGTGAGAAGGTCTATTGGTTCTGCATTGGACAAAAACCAAAGCTTAGAAGGAATGAATAGCATATTATCCCTTAGCTACAATGACCTTCCACCGCATCTAAAGACCTGCTTGTTATATTTATGTACATATCCCGAGGACTATGTGATTGAGAGAGATATTTTAGTGAGGCGATGGATAGCCGAAGGCTTTATCTCTGAAGAACGTGGACATACAAAACAAGTGGTCGCCGAGAACCATTTCTATGAGCTAATAAACAAAAGTATGGTTCAACCGCTGGAAGTTGGCTATGATGGAAAGGCTCGTGCTTGCAAAGTCCATGACATGATGCTCGAGCTCATTATTTCAAAATCGGTTGAAGATAATTTCATCTCTTTGGCAGGCCATGACCAAACTTATTTGGCAAATCGTCATGGTCTTATTCGGCGACTATCTGTCCAGCATATTGACCAAGAGCTTGCATCAATATTGGCAAATGAAGATCTAAGTCATGTACGATCTGTGACAGTGATATCATTACCTTGCATAAAACACTTGCCTAGGCTTGTTCATTTTGAAGCTTTGCGTGTCCTAGAATTTCAAGATTGTCAGAATCTGCATGAGTATGATATGAATGGCATAGATAAACTATTCCAGCTGAAGTACCTTAGCTTTAGGGGTACTGACATGTCAAAGCTACCATCAGGAATTGTGAGGCTATATGATCTAGAGACGCTAGATCTTAGAAATACACATATAGAAGAATTGCCCACTGGAATTATTCAGCTTGTTAAGCTACAATATTTACTCATTGCAAGATATTGCCCTTCTGGTGATCCTTACGGTGAAACAAAGATACCATATGGGATTGGAGATATGAGGAATTTACAGGTTATCTCGGGCATTAATATTTTCAAGAGTTCATTATGTGCAGTCGAGGAGCTAGGGAGCCTGACCGGGTTGAAAGAACTCTATCTACAGTTGGAAGGGGGAGGATCTCAAGAATATAAGAGGCACGAAGAGATGTTACTCTCCTCACTATGCAAGCTTGGCACCTGCAAACTTCAGTCTTTATGTATAATCTCTTGTGATTCAACGCCCCTTCAGTTCTTAAATTCCTGGTCCCCTCTGCCGGATAACCTCCAAATATTTTCGATGTGCAGTAACTACTATTTACCAAAGATGCCAAAGTGGATTGTACGAGCACTCACCAGTCTTGCACACCTGGATATAAATTTGGTTGAAGCAACAGATGAGGATCTGCGGATACTTGGAGAGATGCCTAGTTTACTTTGCCTGAGTATAACATTCAAGACTGTCCAAAAAGAAAGGCTTACCATACAAGGCGTTGCATTCCAGTGTCTGAGGGAATTTTTCATTATTCGTTCTGCCTCGTGTGCAAGTGCAATTTACTTGACGTTTGAAGAAGGGGCACTGCCAAAGCTGGACAAGCTTAGGCTGCCGTTGTTTGTTTCACTTGCAGAAGCGTATGGGTTCTACTTGGGTCTTGGCCACCTCCCCTGTCTGAGAGCTGTCGAAGTTACTATCTACAATGGCATATTGTTCAAAAGCACCTCTGCAGCAATTGTCGCTATACAGAAAGAGGCAAAGAGCCACCCCAACCATCCCAGATTAACTATCAGGAGTGAGGGAACTACACGGAGGAAGAGAGCTACCAATGGAAGAGGTATTAATCATAATCAACAATTTCGTACAACACTTTCAGTAGGCAACCTTTCTCACGCTCTGATGCCACATGTTTTCCCTTCATCTATTCAGGGGGTCTTCTATGAAATGCAAGCACGTGATGGCGTGCTGCTGGCTTGATTGGGCCCTGAACCCTGAAGCTGTCATTCATTTTGCCTTTCAGACGGCCAACAATTTGTGTGGAAGCTCAAACAAAGGTGTCCCAGGACGACTGGTGTTAGTTGCTCTGCTACATGCTACTATTAGGTTTTCAGGGAATCTTGTACTATCTTGCTGCATCTATTTATTTGTTTTGAACTTGAATTTGCTGCACCAATTACTACCGTTAAGAACTAAGTTCACCTCTAGGTGAAGTTTCTCCATTGTTATGTACTCAGGCACTTGTGTTGTGTGTAACTTAATTTGATGGATTATGCATTCAGTTAAGTCGAAACAGCTGGGTTGAGAGATATATGCAGTCAGGTTTCAGACTTGTAACATTTTGTCACTTCTACACTCTGAACTCTACTGTCAGTGGACTGCTATACTCTGAACCAGGGAAGAAAAATTTGTGATGGGAAAGTTTCCGTGACCCGCGAAATTTCAGACATCTTGGGAAATATTTGGTTAATTTCAGACCCACCAAATTCAAATGAAATTCACCGAAATTTTGGATAGTGAGCTCCAGTAATCTGCTGAACATATCTTGTAATTAAGTCAATAAAACAGAGGACAGTTGTTGCTTGATGCTTCGGCTACCACAGAAGTTGAGGCCAGCAATGTCGTACATCACTTCTTCATATGTACAACTTGCTACAGGCAACAAGTAGTAGTACTGTAAGTCGGTAACTACACTACCTGAATCGATTGTGTGCTAAGTACTCAGTAAGGTTGCTCACCTTCTCCAGCAGGAACAGGCGAAGACTTTGCACTAGCCGCTACGATGTCGCTCCTTCTTCGACGGCGCCCACGCCACTCAATCCCACTGGCCTTAGTAGTGTCGCCGCCGGCACCGGCTGCTGTCCTGTAGGGCAACAAGTATCCACCGTTGGACTGCTGGCCAACAACCACCGTGGGGTATTTCCATGTGAAATCTTAGCCAACATAGCGCATCAGGGGCCTCACCCTCTACAGAAGCTTTTTTTTAACATGCACCCGCTACTGAACTTGCAGTGAAAACGTGAGGTTCAGGCCAGATTCGGAGTTTCAGGCTAGTTTAGAATCCTACCACAAAATCTTTGGATGCTATTGTTCATTCATGCTTGCAAGTCCTGGACGGTTGCAAGACAGAACTGGAAGGAAAATCTTGTGAGATTTTAAGCTTTTAGCTGGTGGTTCCATGAGCTATTGCTTTTGGATTCAGGAACTCTGGGCATGGGAGCAGAAATTCTTGGGTTCTCCCTTTCCTAAAAAAACTATGAAGGAAACAGAGTTGCTCTGCTTCCATGGGAGCCAGAAACAGGGGATCCAGCAAGTGAGAATAAACAGAGCGACCTTTTACTGTCTGGTGAACGCATTTCTTTTCATGAAACCGTTGAGGCAGCATTATATTATTGATGTTTACACTGAGTGAATCACAAGAGATGTAGTAGCTGCACGTACATGCCTACCAGATGCCGCTTCCGAGTGGCTGACGCGTGGGACCGGGCGATCCTGTCAAATCCCGCAACAGTCGCGCGTGACGTACGTGGCGAAAAAGGTGGCATGGAGATCGAGGCGCTATTGTTTATCCGCCCCGCTTACTTCGGCACGCCCCGTCCCGTGTGCTACCCTGAAATTTTGAATCCCGTGAAATCCGGGATACACTACAATCAATCGCGCCAAAGATTCTGCACCCCAAGACAACACTCGGCGGATGATGCTACAAGTTCAGTCGGCAACTCTTTGGATCAAGGCGACTGAATCGAAGCTGAAGTACCGACATAAGCCTTCCGTCCTGCGTAAAACACTCGCGAGACACAAAGCTCGGAACAAGTTCAACTTCAACCTACTTTCCACTCGAACCTTAATCCATTCGGGGGCTACTGATGAGGATACAGACCCGGGGTAGGGTCATAGGTCTGACCTATACGCCCTACCCAAGGTCACTACCGTAGAAGATAAGAAGTCCAAGAGGCAACAAAGAACCCCCAGTCAAAGGTGTCGAGTGCAATCCACTCGACCAATCATATCACTCGGGTACCCCTCCTACCTGTTGTCACTCGACCATATAAGGAATCACTCGACCTACTGAAGGCCAGGAGTCACTCAACACTGCAATGGTCAGACATTCACTCTGTAGTCTTTAAGGTCATTAATAGCACTTATGGCTGGCGTTATCAGTAACGCCCCTACTTTATGTACATTACGCCCTTGTAATGGAGGATGGCTGGGGTCCTGGCGCACTCTATATAAGCCACCCCCTCCTCTGGGACAAGGGTTCGCACCCCCTGTAACACCATACACATATAATCCAGTCGACCGTGTCCGGGCACCGAGACGTAGGGTTATTACTTCCTCCGCGAAGGGCCTGAACTCGTCAGTCTTAGGACCACGACATCACCCTCTACATAAGCTTCTTTCAACATGCATCCGCTAGTGAATTTGCAGTGAAAACGTGAGGTTCAGGCCAGATTTTGGAGTTTCAGGCTACTTTTAGATTCTAATACCACAAAATGTTTGGATGCTATGGTTCATTCATGCTTGCAAGTCCTGGACGGTTGCAAGGCCAACTGGGATGGTATCTTGTGAGATTTTAAACTTGTAGCTAGTGGTTCCATGAGCTATTGCTTTTGGGATTCAGAAACTCTTGGGAGATCAAAGAGAAGGAGCGGTGCTGACAGGAAATTGGAAGATGCTTAGTTAGTCTTAAACATAATCTACCAAAGTAAGGTGGAACGAATGAAACCTCGCAAACATAAGTGTCGAAGGGCCCAAGAAAAAATGTCGACAAATGAGTCATTTGGTCGTCCGTTTACAGTCGATCATATCTCGAGATGCGAGATTCAAACAGAGAAAGAAAGGAAAGTTAACTTTTGTGAGAAACAGTAGCTTTTTTCTTTGAGGGGCAGAAACGGTTAAATGTACGACTGAGTCATCATGCCAGTGACTGTTATTGGGCTTCTACACAGTACGGGCTGTACAGGAGAAGCAGAAATTCCTGGGTTCTCCCTTTCCTAAAAAAACTATGAAGAAGGAAACAGAGCTGCTCTGCTTCCATGGGAGCCAGAAACAGGGGATCCAGCAGGTGAGAATGAACAGAGCGACCTTTTACTGTCTGGTGAACGCATTTCTTTTCATGAAACCGTTGAGGCAGCATTATATTATTGATGTTTACACTGAGTGAATCACAAGAGATGTAGTAGCTGCACGTACACGCCTACCAGATGCCGCCTTCCCTCGTGCCTTCAACCATCAGGCGTTCACCTTGGACAGTCTGCTCGCCGACGTGTCCACGACGCAGTATATCATGACATTTCATCAACAATTTCTCATGCCCATACGTGACATGTTCTCCCTTCATCTATTCAGGGGATCTTCCGTTGAATGCAAGTGTGTGATGGTGTGCTGCCGGTTTGATTGGAATGTTGTGGTGATGCCTGAACCATGAAGCTGGATTGATTAGTTGTGGGTGGAAGCTCAAATAAAAGTGTCCCACAAGAAGTGGTCGTTACTTGCTCTGCTATATGTTACTATTTTGTTTTCAGGGACTGTTGTGCTATCAGATGTTGTTGCCTTGATTACTATTGCTAAGATCTTAAGTTCGCCTCTAGGTGAAGTTTCTCTGTTGCGTATGTACTCGAGTACTTGTGTATGTAACTTAATTTGATGGACTGCTGGGTTGAGATATGTGTACATTCAGTTGAGCTGAAACAGCTGGGTTGAGAGATATATGCTGTCAGGTTTCAGAGTTGTAGTAACGTTATTGTCACTCATATACTCTGAACCAGTGGTGGGCGAAGGATTTGCACAATGGGTATTCATCCAAGAAAAAATAATTCACCGAGCATAGATCACTCGACAGCTAACCAAAACTGAAGATCCGATTGATGGTTTGCTAAAAAGTGCATAGACTGAAGAAAATTAGCCAAAGGAGCAGCCATGATCCTCACCTTTATGTCGCCGCTTCCGGCCTGGCCGTCGGTGGTGTGTCACCTGCAGTGCCGCCGTCGCCGCTGGGCGGGAGCGCTGAGCCCCCGAGTCGCCGGGACCGAGAGCGAAGGCGGCTGCGGCTGTGTCTCACCAACAAACGGGCGTGAATTGGGGGACTGGGGGGCTGCTGGGAAATTAATTGGGCCACGAGCAATCCCATCGGATGCCTATGGCCCACGTGTGACCTCTCTCTCTCTCAAAAAAAAAAAAACGTGTGACCTCTCTTCCCTTTCGTTCTGAATGAAGGACGAAACAGAGCTCTGCCGCTGCCATGGCGGCCAAAAACAGGGGATCTTTTTTACTTTCGAAACCGTTCAGCAAGAGCTTTATTACTGTGGTCTTCAACTCTTCATCGACTGAATTACAGGAGACGTAGCTGCTCCAATGGACACATGGTCGTAAACGTACACGTAAACGAGTCATGGCTAGAGCTGCCTTCCGTCCGGCCTGAACCATCGACGCACCAGTCCTCGCTGGCATCATCGATCGTCAGAGTATCAGACGCCCGCCCTGGACAGTCTGCCCGCCGACGTGGAGACGACGAGCTGCAGCAGCTGCGGGCCGCCCAGCCGCTCCAGGTGCGGCGCCACCGCCGGCCCCAGCTTCAGGAACGTGTCCACCAGGCACAACAAAATAGCCTGCAATGCAATGCAGCGCAGTGTTAAGTTTCAGACAGGTTTAAATTCTAGCACAATGTTCAGATGCAAGGCCCGCACGGTCGCAAGACGAAATGAAATTGGTTATCATGTTAAGTTTTAATCTTCTGGAGGGTTCCATGAAATTTTACTTTGCGAATTCAGGAATTTCTGGGAGATGAAAGGAAAGAGCAGTGTTTCCCAGAAAGTAGAAGATGGTCCTAAACACAATCTAAAAATAAGGGAAAGTGGTGATGGATGAACCTTGCGAACATATGGACTGTGGTTTTCGAAGGCGTCCAAGACCGCGGGTAGGAATGTTGACAGATGAGTCATGAGGTCGTCGTGTGACAGCCGCATCACAAGCTGCAAAAAATCGGAGACAGTAAGGAAAACGGAAGCAAACTACTATGACTTGCTTGACTAATAGCAAAGTGAAAAGGAAAGAAATAGTGATGCTGCTAATGAAATGGGCTAAAATCAAACACAAGCTTATCTGCAATGTAATCTGACGGCATAAAACAGTAGAACTGTTGATGCTAACAATACTTGTGTGCATCCTACTAGTCATAGGCCGGGAGATGTACTCTGAAGTACTATCCAAATTTTCTTTTTCATTCCAATACCGAGAATCCGAGATCAAATCGTGTGACCGCACACAATATTACATACATCAACTGTATGACTTGGAGGGATTTACCTTGCTCAGACTGTTGATGCTGACAATAAGGATTTTCTCATCGTGGGAGACCAACTGAGAAGCAATTGCCTGCGTATTTAGATGACAAAGATAAGATGCCAGCTACTGTGAAAAGGGAAAGGAACAATATGTTTTCCAAGGCATCTATCAAATTACAGTTCTAACTGAAAACATAATATAAAAAGAACCTCACCCGAAGGCATCGCAGTGGATCAAACTGAGTAACCACGGTTGTCAGACAGATATGTGCCAGATTTACTACCTGCAATCACAATGACATAAAGGCTTGAGAAGGTAACTTTACGGTTGAGCCAATGCAAACCAAAGAAGAATGCCCCCAATGCAGCAGTACCTTCAAGGCAGCATCTTTGGTTGCATGCAGCAATTTAACTACAAGAGTCTCGAAACAATTCTCCAGGGCCCTTTCCTGGAACATATGACCATAGCAGAGGTCATTTTCATGGAAGGCCCATCAATGGCACAAATGCTTGCTATTAAGTAGTTTCATCAGAAATACTTGTGTTCCCACCCAAAAAAGAAACTCTTACTTGTTTTTCAAGAATTCCAACCAATAGAGAAAGTGCAAGCTCCCTGGTGGATTCAGCTGGGTCATCAAGCATCTCAAGGAGAGAGGACATATGATGTAAATTCTGAGAAAGGAATAAGTATGAGGTGACATCAGAACCAACAAACCTAGGAGTGGAATACCCCTTATTAAGATAAAAAGTAAATTCGGCGATACAAATAGATCAGCCAAACCTTGATTGGCGCTGAATGACCATTTGTCACACAAACACTCCTCGTGCCCTGTTTATCGGAAAACCATATCTGTTAGTTAGGTAACTACCTAAAAGAATCCTCTAACGGCACTACATGTATGCGCTATAACTGTAGTCAAAATGGAAATAGGCTTAAACATAATGATACAGAAATAACAGCAAACAAACAGGTCAATCAAATAGTTACAAACCTGATGATACATCTGGGAAATGCTTGGCTCATGGCTCTGACTACCATTCATCATCATATCCTTGCTTCGCCTTGCAGGACTAAACTTTTTGCCCATCATTTCAGCTCTGTGACCATAAGATTCACCACCCAATTGAGATTCATCCTTCGCAGTACGACGCCCATAGACTTCCAAGTGAGTGCTCGGGAGATAGTGGAATGCGGAGCTAAATACTTGATCACCTCTGACATCACTGGACTGATATGCGTCATGCTGCTGGGATTTATGCTGCCTTCCAACATAACTTCTGGGATGAGGATCTGTAGCAGCAAAGCGAGCAAAAGATGGCACTTTCTGCTTATGTCTCCTTTGCTGCAAGAACTCTTCCAGGTCGGTCCCTATCATAGGGATTAACTGCTTAATTGCCCACGTAAGTTGCTTCTGTTCTTCCATGGACAAGGTAACTATAAAGCTTAACATGGTTTCCGGATCATAATGACAATAGACTGAAGATAAACCAACCACCGCAGCCTCTTTTAGCTTCTTGTTTCTATCCTTGAACAGAAGAGTTAGCTTCCCAAGCCACGGCTTAAGAAAACTGCTACCAGGATAGATGTCAGAGCTAACTGTGCATTTCACAAAAGAGGAATTTGCAAACTCAAGAATTGCAAGCTTTGACTTTGGGGATTTTTGCTCGTCTAGAGAGCGAAGCAGAGAAGGTAAGAGAGAATCAATGGAGTAACTTTCACCTGCAAGTTTCAGAATTGTTAAGCATTGTTGCTTGGTTGACTCATTTGGATCATTTAATCGAGAGAAAACATGGGGCAACATCTTGTCCAGATAATGTTCAAAAGGCTTCTTGAAAACCGGCATGATCTCAGCAAGTGATGAGAGAGCAGCATGCGCCACTTTATGGTGCGGATCATCCAAATACTGACTAACAAGCCTCATAACCTTCTCAAAATTTTGTGCAACCTCCTGAATGCCTTTTGGTCCTCGCTCTTGCAAGTGTTGGCGCAAGAAATTAAATGCATATACCCTCATCATCCAATCTGACTTGGGATTGAGGCCTAAAGAAAGTGCCCCTGTGAGAGATGAGGGCACATCCATGCTATTGGCCATTTCACCTATGATGAGTTGTTTGCCATCTAAATCACCTCTCGTACTAGCATAGAACCAGTTTGTCATCAGCTTACTCAGGAGAGGTCGCCGGAAGTTAGGAGTGTGGTTATTCGGTGACTGCTTCGGAACTACACTCTTACGAGGAGTTCTAACACATGGTCTTTCTTCTTGTTGGGTCCTTGATCTTCCACCTAATATTCCATTAGAGCTTGTAGTGGGCCTTTGGTTTAGCAAGTTTTCTGACTCTTCTGAACTAGCAGGAGTGAGGATCAACATCTCAGAAGGATCCCTTAGTGCTTGAACTTGACAAGAAATTATATGTTCAACCTCCGGCCTGCACTCGGCCTTGTCTTCGAAAGTTGCTATGACAATTGCTTCTGACAATAAAATTTCTGGAGTTGGCTCAAATGGAGTGGCAGAGGGCAAATCATGGGATGATGAACTGATACCTGCTTTTTGGTATGAATTCAACAAGTTGGCCAATAAAGCAGAGTGGTCCAAACCGAGAAAAAAGAAGAAATAGCAAGGTATTTTTCCATGACAGATACCTGAAATGCGTTCATCAGTGTCTCGAACTGGAATTCTTTCTTTTTCTATTGGGCTCATATCCTCGAATGAACTTCCAATAGCTAAATCATCTTTACTATCTTCCGCTGGAATTTTAAGGGTCGTATCAGAATGCCGAAGAGATATTTTCACCAATGTTGATTGTAGGTCTCCAGAAGAAAGTGATGTCTGAGAATCGACCATGACAACCTTGTCCATTGCAGTTGAAATGCAAGGAACAGATTGAGGTTGCCCGAGCTTAATTCCTTCTATTGGAGACAACTGCTTTTGATGTGTCTCGGCATCATTATCAATTATCATCTACAAAAGTTGATATGATAGAGTCAAACAGTATGACCAAATAGGCAAATATGTAAGAAAAATTTGAGGATATATTTATACTTTCTGCCTGGATGGTTCAAATGATGAGAAGAGCTGATGAGAACGTTCAGGCCAAATTCTGGAGAATATCATGTAGCATGCCCTAGCACCCGATCGAACCTTCAAATAAAGAAAGTTGCTCAAAACCTAGAACCAAATAACCATGCAGAATAGTTTTGGATAGGGCAGTCAGAAAAAGAACTTAAGTAGCTCAGAGTACAATGCCATGTTATAAAATAGAAGTCCTAAGCGAAACATAGGAACCATTACAAAAAGGTTAGAAGAAAATGTACTAATGAATGTAGAACCATCTTTTCTGAAAGAGATTCAGAACCATGTTTCAGAATATCGAGTTGAGTAGCCAAATATATTTGTAGCCAAGATACATTATGGTCATAGTTTATCCTTGAAAAAAAGTACTTTTAACCCAAATAAAAATAGGATCTTAATCCCCCTCAACTATCACAAACCAAATAAATCACCCCCTTAGTCCCGTTGAGCGTCTTCTCGTGGCGGTTTTGCCTAAGCAGCGAGACACAAAAGTCTCCAATGTGCTCGTTATCATGCCGAACACTTCTCATGCGCCCATTAAGAGATCGGCGTTGCGGCCCAAGACTGGGTGGTCGTAGCAGCTGAAGACAATAAGGGCATGTTTGGATACTAGTCAAAAGCCACGCTAGGCTTGTCAGACAAGACTGGGCATTTGGTAACCCAAAAAATTCTCGCTTCGCTAGGCCAAAGAGGCAGTTGGGGCTAGGAAACCATTGCTAGGCCAGGAGAGTGGAATCGACTCTCCTTCTGAGGCAAGGAACGAAAATTATGGATCACGAAGAAAGGTTGTCGGTTGGCACAACTCCCACCCAGCTTTACCAAAAGAACCAAACGACTGGCCTTCTCACATGAGCTACGCTCAGATTCTAATGTCTGGCTAAGTAAGCTTGATGAGAGAATCAAACACACCCTAAGAAGGTCGTGGTTGCCATATGGGAGCAATGCTGAGATCTTGCTGGAGGTGCGGTAGGGGCCTGGGGCAAAATAACATTGATAGTTTTATACCAAACTTTTATACTTGCTTATTTTTATTTTTATCTTCCTACAATATTAAGGAGTATAATTTTAGTTTTAGTTGGTAAATCTAATCACATAATTTAGGTGGTATATATAGTTAACATGTGTTCTTTGTTGTGAGTTGTAATGTTTATGACTGGTCACTTTGTTTGTGCTAAATTAGAATTAAATGATGTGACATAAGTTATCTTTGAATTATTTTTGTGACAATTGAAATTTTCTGCATAGTGCACAACTATATAGTTATATGTGTGTACATATGTTCATGTATGGTTTTTTTCATTAAATACCGTGTGAGAGATTTCTAGTGTATTATTAGGTGTGCATATTTCTAGAACCTAAAAATTGTCCTATTTGCAAATGTGCTTCAAGTTAGATACAATAATAAATTTAACATATGCATGATATTGAAAATAGTCACCGACGAACATAACATATCACCAATTCAGATATGCTTACATACAATTTATTGACTTGGTATGCGCATCTAGACATCTAGTTTCATCTAGTGTATACATAGAGCTCATGCCAGTTTCTAAAATGAAAGGTTTTGTACAGATTAAACTTATAATCTATCTATCAAAGAGAGGCTAGCAGGCTAACTAAGCCAATTGTCACTTGTCGCATTCACTATTGCCTATCATATTGGTTATTAGTTATGTGATGTTGATTTGCTCCTGTAAAATTTGAATTTTATTTTACATGTTTGGAATAATCTATTGAACATAACCGATAATATGACTTGATAGATAATACTATATGGATAGTACCATATTTCATATTTGGGGCCCTTCTCCTCTTGGGCCCGGAGCGGTCGCCCTCTTTGCCTGGCCTATGGGCCGACCCTGGGTGTACCATGCCCACAGAAGGAGCCACGGTCGAGGCCATCGACCGCGGCGCTGATAGTGGAGACCATCCAGAGCGGGACACCTTCCCAAGCTCCACCTACCCTGTAGCGCGCCCATCAACGCATGCATGCTCGGTGCCTACATCGGCGTCGTGATACCGGCCAAGATGGAGGACATACTCTTCCGCACCTAGAGCCGTCTGTCCTTGTCATCCGGGATTAGTGCACGCACCTCCGTGTTACCACGGGCATCCAGGCCACGCCGCCCACACCGGAGGCCAGAGACATTGCTGTTAGAGATTGTTTAATTGGCTGGAGCACAGCTCAATGGAGTCCTCACTGCCCACGGGGGCATCACTCATGGAGGCGTTGCACGACCTCCAGCGGATCTGGCGCGAGCGCGTCGCCACCCTCATCGTGGAGGGAGGGGTCGATGAGACACTGCAGCGCAGGTGCGCCCAGACACAGCTCGACGGCGAGGTCATGCCTTGGCCGGGAGAGTGTGTCATAGCACAGGGAGAGGAAAGATGGTCGAGGGAGTATTATGTTAACATGTGGGTCCTAGAATGGGATGGCTGTGTAAGTCAAATCTGGTCAGTGTGCACGCGGGAAACCCTATCTACAAAACCAGCTTCATGGTCTTTGGAGGGTGTTTTTTCTGGTCTTTTTTAAGTCAGGCTAGAGGGTTTCCTGGTTAATTAATGGGAAATGGGCTAAAACCGTCACGGCGGCTCACACAGGGCAACATCGGCCAATCTAGCCACCCACACGAAGAAGAAACATAAGGTTAAGGACGTCACCAAGTGTCATCATTATCACTCCTGCATGAGTCAGCGACCCTGACTTCGCCAAAAAGTCCTCATTGCCGCAAACGCCGGAACCTATGTCGGCCCATTGTCAGACGGTCGACCACCGGTGCAGGCACCCAGAAAGGTCTGACTAAGAAGATCACCAAAACACAGGAGAAACGGGCAGAGTTGCGAAAACCAACACCTCCATGAAGACCACCAGTCGCCTGTCATTGTTACTGTGTAGGCACCTCCCCCAACTCTGCGACAACATGGCGAGACCTAGAAGGGACCTGTTGAGCACGCCGGGAAAGAACGACAACTGTAGCGCCGGGAAAGAACCGACAACTGAAGCACCAGGAAAGGAACCGACAACCGAAGCACTGTCGCGACCCTACACCACTAGCCATCATGATTTTTGCCAAGCATGACGCCACACCACCATATTGCTAGTCTGGCACCTGTTGACCGCAATGCTGTGAGAGCCAAGCACATAGAGAGTGCAAACGAAATCCCTAGGTCTTCAAGATGATGCCCCAAAGGGGAACCGACGATGCCGACGCCAACGCCCAACCTGATTGAAACTGGATCCTGGGGTGTGCAGGGGTTGGACTCCACACCGACGCCTCCAAGGAGGTGAACTGACGTCCATAGACACCATTGCCGACGGCTGGCAAGAGCCCGACAAGCTTTCGCTTGGAGCACCGCCCAACACCACACCCCTGCGCATCACACCTCCACTAGGCTGCCCACCTCCCACGTAGTGATAGTTTTTTTACTAGGTGAAGTAATAGTTGAGGGTTTTAGATCGTGATTTTTGAAATTTGGGGGTGAAGTGGCCGAAACGGAATATGTGGGGGTTATCTATAATTTTCTCCTTTTTCCTTTCATTCATTTCAGCAAGTGCGTGTTTTCTACATATAATATCAAGTTACTAAGGGCAGAATTGACGATACTAAGGGTAACTAACACAAAAAATATTCAACTAGATAACCAAAAATTATTGGCAAGAGATTTGTTTGTAGCCAAATGTCAAACTTTTCCTAGATACATTGAGATGAATCAATAAAAAGGCAAAGATAAGAAAGGAATTTAAATATTCATTTCACACTCCTCAAAAATGTAAAATGAATGGAGAGTTGTAGACATGTAAATACCTCACTAGTAGCATCTGCTATGCAACACTTTATGAGTTCTTCATACAGATTAGCTGATCTCTGTAGTTCGGGAGTATCAACCCAATACTCTAGCATCAGTATTGCATACTCACAACACCTACAGCAGTAAGACATTCTTAAGCATTCATCCAAGATCAATGCATATCACCCATCTTGGTGCCTTCCTGTTACCTGCCACGAAGAACTGCGCTTCTGTCATTTTTTGCGAATTCAATAATTCTTGGTAGAATGCGAGCTACTTTGCAGTTTCGTAGCATCTGTAGAGATAACATTGTACATCAAACACGTTACAATCAAATGTCCAGAAAAAAAACACTTGTGTATGTACCTCTTTTATACAGTTATCAGCAGACTCGGCAATTACAAGAACGGTGATTACGACATTCTTAAGAAGGGCCTGCAGATATCAGACAGCAAAGAGGGTCTCTTCATATACAACAAAATAGTCATAGATATAGGATGCACAAAATAAAGGAAATCAACAACATACCGGAATAAGCAATTCAGCACATGGTTCGAAGTCGCGCAGTAGCTCCTTTGATAGGAAAATTAGCAAATGGCATGCCTAGAAATATCATAGAAAATAAGTAGAAAGCCATGCTTCAGTGGGTGTGCAAACCAATGGTACAAAATGTGATGAGTTCCATAGGGCCATAGACGCATAGATGATTAAACATAATATATCCTTTTGGGTCACGCTACTTTACTGTTTGCTCTGCTCCTTTTGTGGCAACTATGTTTGATTTGCAGTACATACTTGCAGCATTCACTTCAACAGAATAGTGAAATAAGTCTCACTACTACGGACGTGAAACAGAAATAGCCAAACCTGCTTTACAACACTAGATCTCCTATCCAGAAGCTGGGTTATAAGAGGAGCCACGAGTTGTTTTAGAAGCGTGGGGAAGGCTGAATAATCTGCGGCGCCTGTAATAGAAGAAGAAGAAATGCACTCAGAAGATTTGACTTTCTCGACAAACTTAATTGTCTAATGTGCAGAGTGAAGCCAACACAAACAAGATGGAATTAGCACCTCCAAGAACTATGCCTTCCACTCTTTGCATTGCAGTTATCCTGATTGACCACACATTATCTGGTTGTAAAGTAGACATTACTTTTCCCATTTCCTTTATCAGATCTTTTTCAGAGAATACTTTTATAGGTTCAGCTGATTTTCTTGTAATATCTTCTTCCCCTGCATAATGTACGGCGGATAGATCAAATACCAATAATCAGAAAAAGATAATGTAAGATTAAAAGTATTTAAACAAAGGATATCAGAAGTGGAAGGGCATTCATAATTAACGAACAATAAGTCATCAAACATCATATTCTTGGCCTTCAAATTTCCAATACCAACATTGCTTGCTCTAAGCTTGCTACTGAGTACTGCCAGTTAGTTGGATGCTAATTATTTGTTGTAGTAGTATAGTAATGAGGTTGACCTGCTGCGAAAACTGATCTTGAGTATAGGCCAGTAAGTATCATACAATGGTCAACCGGTATGAATAGACAGATGGTCAACGGGCCTTAACATTAAACTTCATTGTAGATTATTCCATAACATACTTCATTATAAACTGAGGCATCTCTTCAGAAACAGACTCTGATTCAAATATGATGTCATGACCATTTTTGTTATCTACCTCAGTGGTATTGAATTATGTAGGTTAAATTATTACGGAAATGGTAAATTACATAGTATAAATGTATAATGTTTAACAAAACAAGCATGTTTTAGTTTTTTATAATGGGTTTGGTATGAAAGGTTCTTGTTTGATAAAAACAGAGTAATCCTACTATATACGCGCTCTACAATTCTGGATCTAATTAATTGGGTGCTTGACGAGAAGTAAAGTCTATACCTGCTAGAAGGGACATATCTCTTGTGCTGATCCTTTGTTTCGAACTTCTCTTTACTTGATTGGTACCAGAAGATTCAGCTTCGGTTGTTGTACAACTACTGCGGTGGACATCTGGTATACTAGAAGCTGTTTGTATATTTTCTGATCTTGCATTCATCTCCTTCATCTGCAAAATCACAACCAAACTAGTCAAGCTTTTTGTTTTGAAGTTATTATAATAAGTGATCGCTCCGGACTCCGCATTTAGTCTAGGAGGTAGAACAAACAGCTTCTTATAAAATTGGGATAAATTGGATAAGTATTCTTTCAAGTTTTCAATTATGCAGGCATTTAGCCCAGACCTTTGATTGGAGATATACATGTTAATTAAGTACTCGAGCTAGTCAAATATACACTAAATAATTACATATGCCCCCACATCCATGTGTGCTTCTTTTAAATTAGCTGAAAGCCTGAAACACAACTAGTACTGACGCGAAATACCCAGATAATAATCATGCAATAACATGGCGACGAGAGCTAAACCCTGGAGGAGAATGAATCGAAATCAGAACCACGATAGGCCAATACCTCCATGAGCAGCACGAGGAACCTCCTGGCGGCCTCCCGCACGGCCGCGTCGCCGTCCCCGAGCCGCCCAACGACCAGCGGCGTGAGCTCGTCGGCGTGGCGCCGCATCGCGTCTCCTCCGGCGGCGCACAGCGCGTCGAGCGCCGAGCACGCTGCCCCGGCGTCTCCGCAGCCGAGGAGGCCCGCGCAGCACTCGGCGAGGGCGGCGGCGTCAGTTGCTGAGATCTCCGCACCAGGCCCGGGCGATAGCTCCCGCAGCCGCACCGCGGCGGCAGCGGAGGACGCCATCCCGCCGGCGCGTGGGTTTGGTGGTTGCTGGGTGTGCGAGGCGATGGAAATGGTGGGAGCGGACTGAGGCGAGAGAGGGAACTGAACGAGGTTTTGGCATGGGAGTAGTGATGGTTTTATGGGCGCGGGTTTCGCGGTCTAGAACTGATTTTTTGACCAGGTTGCGTCTGTTGGGTTGGAGGTTGACACTTCAAAATATTCATATTCTGTTGATCAATGTCTAGAATTAAATCCTAGTGATTCTTTTGCGCTGCTTTTCGAATAAAAACCCATCTCTATCCAAACCTAGCTAAAATGTTTTTTTCCTTTTCTTTCCCACCCAATCGAGCAAATATGGGTACAGACTCAATTGCCCGGATTCAAGTGGGCATGAGCATGACATCGCGGCCGTGTTCTTTATACAAGCATCCAATTTTTTGTTCATCTCAATGGTACCTATCAATGATATACTACCTCATTTTCGGTTCAAAAGGCTCATGCGTATCAGTAGATCAATAATTTGGCCAACATAGCAGAGTTGTATATATCACAAAACTATACCAGTAGAAACGTCAAGTGTTTATAATCATATAACTCTGATGGCATACAATTAGTATTATACTCGTTGAATTGTGGATCTAAGAATACACGCAAGCCTTTTAAACTAGAGAAAAGAGGGAGAACTACATTATCCAAGAATTAGCAATTCCTCACCGTGCCACACCTCTCAATCGTCCCTAGTCCTCCTCCATCCACCACAAAAGATTGAGAAGTTATCATCGCCCAACACACTTGTCTTGATACCCAAATGACCAATCTATGCTCAACAACCTTCTCTCTTGTCCTACACTCATCGTCCATGTTGCTTATGTCCGATTCTTCTGTATTTGTCATGTCTTCGTGGTCGTTGCTTAGTCGTTTGATTTGCCGGCACCTTGCATCTATACCCTTACATCACGAACCATGGAACCAAACTTGTTGTGATGTTCGCCAACGAAGGAACATTGTAACCCAAATAAACTTATCGCGGTAATTGATCTGCACAATTCCCTTCGTTCCCAATGGTATGAGGCGACTTGGAAGACGAACTGCTACTCCCTTTCTCCGTCGTTGATGCCGCTAGTCCCTGTCTCCTCCATTTCCTTCTCCAACGACTAAAGGGGTTGGGGACCCCAATGGTTTGGCGCCGACCTGTAGATAGGGTAGGCCTCGTGTGTGGGACGATGTTATTTCTGGCGATGATGGCGGCGTCACATCCAAGAATAATTACCGAGCTCTAGTCATGTCTCGACGGCATTGATGGCAGCATCAGACCCGGTGGGCTTGGTCTCCCATCAACCCTTCCGGTCGGAGGTTTTAGGTTCGATCTGCTGGTTGTTATCTTAGTAGTGCCACCAATGGGCGAGAGAGGGGATGGAGGTTCCAAATCCTTGCTTGAGGATTGGCGGCAGCGGCTGGCGCTCGATGTTGACGTTTGAAGGTGGCTCAGGCCTCCAGGACACAAGGAGGGTCAGATGATCCCCTGTCGACGCTCCACATTGACAAAGACCTAGCTTGCCGATGACGGACTTTTTCCTCAACTCCAAACGCCCTTCCAGGATATGGTTCTCCTCCGAATCCGATGAAGGTTAGTGGCGGCGATGATACTTGCATCAGTACCTCTGTACTTCCTTCTCCTTTATTATCTTGGAGGGGTTTTCCAAAGGTCTATGGACATACTTTTATTATCCATCTGGTTAGTTTCACATGTGTGCATTATATTCACCCTGTTTGTGATTATGGTTACCTTAAAATTCAAGTATGATTATAGTTTTTTTTAGTATTGGACAACCTAACTTTTTTTTCAAAAAGATACCTAAAGAGCATCTTAGATCTGATAAATATTAAGGAAAACAATAGCGAGTACAATTGACAGGTAACTGGATGTGGAACGACCAGTAAAAATTAAAAATGCATTGGAAATCATACTAGTCTTCTTCATCCTTCAATTGTACGCCACCTGCACAAAAAGATTGAAAATTATACTGAACCAGCAGTAATGGAAAAAGGACATCTGCAAACGCCCTCGCCGGCCATGCCAGGCTTTGAAGACCGCAATAGTCATTGGCCCTTTGAGAAAAGATCTAGAAATCATTGAAACAACATCGGTTGGAGTATCACTTCATGCAGTACATGCTTGCTATCCGACACCACAAGTTTAGAGGGTTGGAGAAACCGGACCAAACCACGTAACAACATGAAGAAGATGTCGTAGTCGCTGCACCAATAGTCAACCAATAGCTCTCCTTGGAACGCACACCAATCATCAAGATCAAAGGGAGCCAACATATCTAAGGACACATACTCTCAAAGACCCATCGTCAGTGCTGGATCGAACATCGTCGAGGTAGGAAAAGACTGGAGAGACCTTGTTCCAACACACCATCACCGCCACCACCTCATCGATGTTGCCAAGGAAACAAAAGGCTAAGGGGAAAAAGACGAGACGAATGGATCCCACTCCTGCTGCTGATGAGGCCACTGGACGGGGAAGAGGAGGGGGACCGAGGCAACGAAGTGTAGGAAAGCTTTGATGGTGGCGACTAGGGGTGGGAATCCTTTTTGACGAAACCTCGTCAGAGGGCGGGGAGCTCCCGCATTTGCATATAGAAGAAGAGAGTTGGTCCGGTTAATAAGAAAAACCGGACCCAAAAACCATACATGCATCGGTTAATTAAGGGAAACCGGCGAAGACCACACACACCGGACTAGGGGTGGGAATCCTGACTATATTACAACCTAACTTGTTGACTTGGGCAATAGTTGAGCAAATAAAAATATAATGTTTCCTTAAAACAAATGGAGACCTAGCTATACATCCAAAGAGAAATGAGGGACACCTATGGAAGACTTAATTTATACTAGCTCTCTCCTACTACCTATGAGTTGTATGATAAAATGCCGGTCAAAATGAATGTCAATTCGACCAACCCCTGGCTGTTGCAGCATCGTTGTTGTGACAACCCGAACTCATGTCCTCGAGACTATTCTTAGTTATCTACGGACCAATATGTACGTCATTTCAACAACGCGTGCACGCTGGGTTGTTCGTTCTTTGTCTTGTTGTCCAAAGTTTGTTTGTAATGGAAACGTGTCATACGTTCGCGACTGAATAAACAACATGTGGTTTAATTAGCTAGTACAACAAATTTCGCCGGAGAAAAATAAAATAATAGTTTGCACTCTATGCATGATTGCTTCAGTGTTTCTTTCAGAGAGGACGTGTCGTCATACGTCCTACGTGCTCATTCGTTCGCCCGTCACAAGCAGTGAGTGCAGCGGTGATCAGTGAGTGCAGAATGCAGTGTAGGAGTATATATTTGCCGCGACTTAAAAATAGTGCTCTCTCCGATTTCAATTAATTGACGCGGCCTCTATACATGCTTCTATTACTAACTCGGATCAGAGGGAGTACCTACAATATTCCCTGGAGATAATGTGCTAATAGGTTAATTAGCTGGCTCCACGTGCTTTGAGGGCATCAATTAATCTAGGTAGATATTTTGAGAAGTGACTACTCGCCCTAATTATCTAAGCTGTAATCACCAGTAGTGGAACCTCATGCATGTACCATCTCTGAAAGAGCCGGGCACACCAGCCGTAAAAAAAAAAGAGCCGGGCACACAGCGCTACATGCATGTCAGAGACTCGAGAACAGACAGACACCGCGTGTGTATGAACCATCAAAGTCAAACCACACACACGGCAAGAAAGCCAGCTAGCTAGATTGCTTGATAAGATTGCCATGCATGATTACAAATGCATGGAGAGATTTCTGTTGGCTCTTATGCGGTGGCTAGAAGCCAACGAACGATCGGGCCAGTGAAGGCCAGTTAATGAAGAAACAAGCACACACAACGACGACGACGACGACCGCTCGGAACGTCGTCGTTTAACAAATGCAAAGCCAGCAGCGTTGATCTTGACTTTCTCACGTAGCCCTGAGATCCGAACATCTTTCGCCTTGTCTCGTTACAAGGTAGGCTCAGCTGCCCTCAATAAAAAATGGCTCCACGGAGAAGACGACCGACCCCAACAGAAACAGGCTGCGGTATTCGTACCGTACTCGGAGGTGGCCATACGACCGAACGGACGGTGCAGAACTTAAAAACAAGAATGAGGAGTCCAAATCTAACCACAACTATATATGCTGTGCTTTGTTTTAGTCGTATTTTCGTGATGCGGTGTACATACTGAGGCACGATTAGGACATGCACTGGACGAACGACGCACCAACTGATCACGAACTAAATTTCTCCGCGACTATGTTTGGTGGGTCATACGTACACGTCTGGGTCTTTTACAGACGTTTGTTGTGTACGTACATGCCTGTAGAATACTCACAGCATTGATCATACCATGTACACAACGCGGCCACGTACGTTTGTATAGTTTCCCGGCCTCTCATCAAGTGACGTCCACGCATACTATAGAGACTAAGTGTTCCTTTCGCTAATAATTAAAACGCACTGCATGATGATGGCTTACCAACCTTCAACGTCTTGTGCTCATAGATCACCCGGAGGCAGGGAGCAGTTAGCCTGTGATACTGAGTGTTAGGACTTCAACTAACAAGCCTGTCAGAAAATCAAATGCGACCGCCACTTCATGTTGTATTTTTATTTCTGAAATGCACTGTACATTTTACCTCATGGTTGCTATATATAGCCACTATTAGGTCTCTGACCGAAGCAGTGACACCAACGCGTGAACTGATGTTAACTGTCCCTAAAGACATGCGTGAATTGGATTTATACGTTTTCCCTCTCTGTAGTCCATGCCTCCATGGTTTTGTGAATGTACAACCCTCATCGATGGTATGCATGAGGAGAAAGTACATACACTGTATGTTCTCGTTGAAACGCTGAAGCAACACTCACCCCTATGAATGCACACACGCACACCCTATCCTTATGAGCACTTTCGAGAGACTAAGCCTTGGTGGGCTGGGGATGTCACTGTTTCTCTAACCATCCAACCACAGGTTGGTTCGCGGGGCATACATATTCTAATAGTTCAACATCAATTGTGTCCAACATATACCTTACACTCACCTTATTCTAGATTTTAGTAACATTTTGATTTAATCTGAGTATGTGTAGCGGAATGCAAGGAAAGTTTTGATTTAGTTGAAGTTTGGTAAGATTTTTATTTTATTTGGGTATAGAGAGGGGAAAAGAAAAAAAGGAAAAGAAAAAAAAGAAAAAAGAAAAACGGCCAAGGAAGTTCACAACGGAAGTGAAAGAAATGTAAACACGAGCATGCGAGCAAATTTTTTTTTGAAGGGTACCACTCCACTTTATTTAGTTATTAAGGTTCGGAATTTCATCCGCTATTACATCCAATATAGAGTCTGGAGGCACCATACGCCATACATTAGTTATTTCATCTCCTACACCTACCCGCGCTAGCTTATGTGCCGCCTTATTCGCCGAGCGTCGCACCCAAGTAACCTTCGCTTCTTCAAAAGAGCATTGGAAAGAGGAAAAAGGTGAGCAAACGAGAATTGTAACAGCCCAAGTACCGATGCTGGACTCACTCACGCTACGCGATTGCTCGATTTTCAACACGCATGTCACTAAATAGGTGCTCGCCATGCGTTGAGGAGCGACCACGCACGCAACCACTCGCGCAGTTTGGGCCAGACTAAGGCGGCGTTCATAGTTTAAAAACTGGACCGGACCGGTAGTCTAACTGGAAAAACTGTGCCTTCCCATTTTTTAACAGTGTATAGGTCTTTTAGAAAAAAACAAAAAAATTCAAAAAGAGTTGCATCAACAAGGAATTGAATACCTAATCTTGAAGCAAGGCATGCCAAAAGCCCAATAACCAACTAGGCTCATAACATTTTGTGATTTATTAATGGTTTACATACTATATGATGTGAGGTCAAATTTTTAAAAAAATACCTTAAAATATTCCGTTTGTTTCGCAAATGAACTGATAAAACCAGCGATCCGACCAGTAAAAATCTGAACAGTAGCCTCACCGATTCGATTGCTGGTTCGATTATTTAAACTCTGGGAACATGGAGAAGCTCGCTTCTGCTGATGGGCGATCGGCCGAACTCAGCCTACGCCAATACTAAAGAAATGAAGAAAAAAAAAGAGCGAAAATGAAATTGAAAAGAACAAAAAATTGAAGCAATAAAGAATTTGTCGATAATGAAATTTCTTCACAGATTCCAACAAAAGTTTCGAACTTCCAGAAATGTTGCCACATTTTTAATTCATTTTTTTTGTAAATTCAAAAAACAATCCTGATTTAAAGAATATCCAGGAATTTCAAATAATGTTCTTGATGTCAAAAAATGTTAGCAAAGTTGAAAAATGATCCAATTTTATTTTATAGTTTTAAAAAATATTCTTCAGTTTCGAAATGTTGAAAATTTTGAAAAATAAGCTACAAATTTCAGCAAGTATCTGAAAATTTGAAAAAGCATAATGAATTTGAATATTCCTGAGTACCAAAAATGATCACAAAATTCAATAAAATGTTCACGGTTTCTAAATTTAGTTGTGTATTTTAAAAAATTCGGAGTAGTTAGAAAATGATCCCAAATTTAGAAAATGAAGTAAAGATAAAATGAAAATATAAAGAAAAATGTTTAATTAAGAAAGAATAAATAAATACCTGAAGGAAGAAAATTAAGAAAACCACTAGAAAGAGACACAGAGAAACGTCTCAGGAACAGTTCAGGAAATGTAGCGCGCGGGATATCTAGCAAACGCACACCCATTTGTGTCCTGGGCGGCCGTTTTTCGAGCGCTTCCTTCTATTTTTCGTGATATGGGTATCAGGCCTTCTGTAGCTCTGGTTTTATGAGCTAAAAAAACTCTAGTTTATAATCGGATTTCCTCCCAAAAGCCAGACACGAACGGAATTTAGGAATTGTTAGTGATTTTGCCTAAATATTCTGGCTTTTTCAGATGATTAAGAATTTTTCTAAATGTTTTGGATTTCAAACTTTTTCATGAATTCAAAAATTGTTCAGGAAGTAAAGAAATGTTAGTGAACTTAAAAAATGTTCAAGGTTGTAAAAAATGTTTTTTAACACAGTACACAGCCAAAAATTCATACATATGCACATGCGTCTATATTGTGTTCAAAAAAGCATTTTAAAGACGTTAGTGAATTTGAAAAAATGTTCGAAAATTTTGTAGACGTTTGTGGATTTAAGATATAGCTGCAAATTTGAAAAGGTTTTCTGTTCCATTTTTTTTTGATAATTAGTAAAATGTTCACAATTTTTTTCGCAAAATCAGAAAATATTGTGAAATTCCCAAAAGATCGAATTCAAAACAGTTTTTGATGATTTTGAAAAATATTAGCGGATTCCTAAAATGCTCGTGAGTTTTTTGTTGTTGTTTGCGCATACAAAAAATATTAGCGGATATAAAAATAAAAATATTTAAGAAATTGAAAACAACTTTGCAAATTCATAAAATGTTGAAACACCTCCAAAATTATTTGCAAATTTGAAACAAATGTTCATGAACTTTAAAAATATTAGTGGATTCAAAAAATGCTTGTGACTTTGTTTTATGGTGTTCGTGATTCAAAAACTGTTAGCGGGTATAAAGTTTTCCATGATTTTGATAAAAAATTGTGGATACAAAAATTATTTGCAAAATTGAAAAAATCTTTGCGGATTCTGTATTTTGCTGGTTCCACGATATAAAATAAGGAAAAAAGGAAAAAAAAGAAAACCAGCAAAAAGAAACACTTGAAAAAGTAGGTCAAAGAAGGTTCTAGAACCTTCCCAAAACTGGTGAGAAGCTCACACAAGAAAACTCTTAAGATGGTCAACCCTTGTAGTTGCTAGTGTTCTGTCCATGGTGTGCGTTTGTGTGGTATCGGCCACGTTACATTGCAAATAGAATTTATCTGAAATGTGATTGACGCCACTTGTGTTCTTGGGTGTACTGTTTATTTTGGGTCAAGAAAGTCGAAGGGAAAGTAAGCCCATGCTTGAACACGTGATATGGTAAGTTAGTTTGTGCATCATCAATCAAATCCCCAAATCATTAGAGGGATACCTTTTGAAAAGGTTACTTCTGCATTCCTCTAATCACAGACAAGTGGCATAACACATGTGCGTCACACCAGGAAGTATTGATGGGTCTTATCCACATGTGTGAGGGATGGGAGGGTTGATAAGTGCTTTTTATTTTTGGCTAGATCCATTTTCCCAAAAGGATATATCTCAAAAATCAGTCCAAATCGAGAACCGTTTTCATTCATGCTCCTCGGGTCAGTATCTTCCAATCTAGGTTGCATAATGATAGGTTTTGACAAACATTTTTCACTCAATTTTTGCTCATTCTAGTAAACTTGTAATCATCCATGTATTATACTCGTAATCCTTATGGTAGTATAGGTTGTGCTCCCAATGCATAGTGGTTTCGCGCGTATAGCACACCTCCAATACCTCATGATTCTCCACACACTACGCATCACATCTACTTTGCACCGGGAAGCATAACTATGTTCCACCACAGAGCACACAACTGTAATGTGTTGCGGAGTACATGTTCTTGCCGAACATATATGATCAGTCGCGCGACGCAGGTATAAATACAATGCAAAAACCCAGAGATAATAAACAAATAAGACAGACAATGAAGAAAATTCACCTATGGGCTCTTCTCTTCGCTCACCAAGCCCCTCGAGCTCCACTTCGCTTGCATGCGTGTGTCACACGTTGGGCCACTAGATCTCCGTAAGTGACCTCTGGGGAAGGTTACCCCTTAGCCAATTATTCCCATGCTTCACAGAAACCACTAATTAAGGGTACTCTTTGCAAATCTTACCATAAAACTCCTCAGGTTGTGACAAGTGACGTAAGGCATATGCGTCACTTGGCGCCACCAGAGTTTTGTTGGTCTTTTCACCCGCACGTAAGGGATACGTGGTTGTATGTCTGTGCTTTTTTTTTCTAAGGGATATGTAGAGAAATATCTCGTGAACTATTCATCTAAACTATAAATCTTTTCTCTATTGCATTACTCGCTTTGAGATCTTCAGAACTGGATCTCATGTTGACAGCTTCCAACGAACTTTTTTCCGAGTGAAATTTGTGCTCCCAATGTGAACTAGCATGTGCTCCCAAAATGTACCGACATATGCTCCCAAGTGAACTAACATGTGTTCCCGCATGGGTGAAGCACAAATATTACTAACCTATACTCCCAAATTGTACTAGTATGTGCTCCAAACTGCACTAAACTGTGTTTTTAGATCTGCACTATCATGTGTGCTCCCAGATGTACCCAAGTGTACTAGTCTTGCTCCCAAACGGTACTAACATGTGCTCATGTGGAGGTGAAGCACACCTGTGCTTCTTTCCGCAAAAAAAAGAAAAAAAAAAAGAAGCACACCTGTGCTTCGGCGTGAAGCACTCCTGTGTTGTTCTTCCCACATAGGAATGAAAAGAACCAGAACAATAAAGAAACATAACAAATATGAAAACCAAGAAAAAGAGATTTTTTTTACGGTACATCATACTACCCAATAGAGTGAGTAGTATTTAGTTGATGTAATGGTTAATATGGATCGGTAAAATTTAAACTCTAGGATATATTGGTAATTTTATGTAAAGTTAATCTCATCCCATCCACGCCGACCCACTCGTCCGCTACTCCCGAAACCACGCCGCCGCAAAATCTCCATGCCGACGGCGAATCTCCGGCCGAAGCCACTGCAACCAAGTGTAGAGCGACACGAAATAGATTCTAGTTTGGTATGTTGCGCGATGCGGCTTGCCACTTTGATTTTCAGTTGATGAGCAGCTTTGGGAAGGCGGCAGACAGTATGTTGGCGAGCAAGGCGGCGCGTGCGTGCCACGGCGGACTACGTGTTCCTATGTTGGGGTGCGTAACTCCATGAACCCTCGCGCTCGCAGGCCAGGAGCATCGAACACCTCCTGTCGAGGAGGCTGGTCGTCCCGAAGGCGCTCGCAAACAAGGGGCATAGGGCAGCTCCCGTCGAGGTGGCTCATTGTGTTGGGCGTAATAAGCCGCGGCATCGCTCCAGGCGCGGCTGGTGCGTGTATGGGCGCGCACCAGACGTGCCGGGCGCGCCAGGTCCGCGGTGTGTGTGTGCGTAGGTGTGCGTGTGTGAGTGCGTGAGCCAGTGCGTGTGTGCGCGGGGCCACGCCGGGTTGTTAGCAAGCAAACAGGAGGGGTAGACCGCGTCGGGCGCGCTGGGAGGCCGTGGCGATCGCGTTCGGGCGCGGTGCGTGGACGCGGCCAGAGCGCGGAGGACGTGGGGGAGAGGGTGGGCGAGTGGGTGCAAGGCGAGGCCGTGCAGGCCGGTGTTCGCGGGTATAAAACCCTGGTTCCTCTCTGTAACTCGTTGACATGAGTTAGTGCTCGAGGAAAGGAAAAAGCGTACGTGCGCTGGAAAAATCCCTGTGTCCACCATTTTCTGAACTTCTCTGAATCTCTTCTTCCTCCTTTTGCTGATCGAGCCACGGCAAGCCAGTGTGAGCAGAGTGAGAGGGAGAGGAGAGCTGCAGCGAGGCAGTGGCGGTTCCAACACATTGTCCCGAGCCGTCCGGCAGGAACTCGTCGGAGGAGCAGAAGTGTGACGAGGAGATCGGCGTTGGAGCCTTGGAGGTGAACCTACTGTACCCGTGTTCCCATCTTCGATCCCACCCCCGTGGAGCTCTGCCCGTCGCTGCCTCTCCAGGAAGCGACGAAGGCCGTCGCGTCGTGCCATGATGAATCCGATGAAACCTGCTAAGACGACATCTCCGGGCGCCCGTTCAGCGGTTCAGCCTCGTCGGCTTCGGCCTGATGACCGAGCTCATGGAGTTTACCTGCGAGCTGGAGGCCCTTCTTGGCCGGCTGTGCATTGGCAACGACAAGAAGGAGGAACCGTTTTGCATGGGACGGCTGAAAGCACGGGAAGGAGGGAGATTGATGGGGGGACACTATACCTTGCCAAACCTCGGCCGGGCCGGGCTTCGGGCCGGGCCTAGCCAAGCCCGACACAAAAAACCCAGGCTCAGGCCCGGCCCGGCCCGGCCATCGGGCCTGTGTTTCTAGTCCCGCGCCCAGCCCGAGCACGTAAAAGCCCGTCGGGCTTCGGGCCGGCCCGGCTCGACCTTAAGAGCGGAGACCGTGGGCTGCCGCTTCGATGACCAAGAGATCAACGAGGGCCCAAGGTAGACGCAGTAGCCTGACGTAGAGCGTTGCGTGTCAGGGCAGCCAGCCCAGTCGGCATCCGAGTATGCCACGAGGTCGGTGGAGGCGGAGGCCGTCAGGGTGAGTCCCAAAGACATGGTGTCGCGTATGTAACGGAGAATACGCTTCACCAGAGTCCAGTGAGAGTCACGCGGGGCGTGCATATGGAGGCACACCTGTTGGACAACGTACTGCAGGTCGGGACGAGTCAGCGTCAGGTACTGTAAAGCACCGGCAATAGAGCGATAAAACGCTCCATCGGACGCAAGAGACCCCTCGGGAGCAGAGACCTTTGCCTTCGTGTCGACGGGGGTGGGCGCCGGCTTGCAGTTAAGCATACCGGCACGCTCCAGGAGCTCGTGGGTGTACTTCTGCTGATGCAGAAAGAAGCCGTCAGTCCATCGGACCACCTCGACGCCGAGGAAGTAGTGCAGGGGCCCCAAGTCCTTGAGGGCGAACTCATCACGAAGACGAGCAGTTAGCCGCTGAAGGAGGTCGGGGGCGGACGCCGTGAGGATGATGTCGTCGACGTAGAGCAGCAGATATGCCGTGTCAGCTCCCTGATGATACACGAATAGTGAAGCATCGGAGCGAGTGGACCAAAATTCGAGAGACTGCAGGAAGGTTGCGATACGCTGCTACCAAGCCCGAGGCGCCTGCTTCAACCCATAAAGAGAACGGGAGAGCAAGCACACGAAGTCGGGGTGCTCGGCGTCGACGAAACCAGTGGGCTGCTCACAGAACACCTGCTCGGCGAGATGGTCGTGCAAGAAGGCATTGGAGACATCCAACTGGTGCACAGCCAGGCGCGTGAGACCGCCAGCTAAAGCACGGCGCGAATCGTGCCCGGTTTCACAACCGGGGCGAAGGTGTCGGTGAAGTCCACGCCCGCGCGCTGCTGAAAACCACGAACTACCCACCGAGCCTTGTAGCGCTCGAGAGAACCGCCCAGGCGAGTCTTGTGGCGAAACACTCACTTGCCAGAGATGATGTTGACACGAGGGGGTCGCGGAACAAGCTGCCACGTGCGGTTGCGCTGTAAGGCGTCGAACTCCTCCCGCATCGCAGCTAGCCAGTGGGGATCCCGAAGGGCAGCGCGGGCGGAGGTGGGGACGGATGATGGCGTCGACATCGAGGCGGCGCACGCATACTCGTCAGCGGAGTAGCACGTGCTGGGCCGAAGCACTCCTGCTCGGGCACGGGTAGTCACACCAAGTGGCGGGGCAGCAGGGCCGGCGGGTGCCGCGGAGGCAGGGGCCGCAGCGGCGGGGGCCGCGGCGGTAGCAGCGTCAGCCGAGCCGGCGGCGGAAGAGGAGACGGGCGAGGGTGACGTCGAGCCCGTCACAAGGTGGGCGAGCGGGGTGCCGGGCTCAACCTCGTATGAGAGAGACGGGTACCCGGGGGCGCGCTCGGACTCGACCTCAGGGGAGGGAGGCGCGAAGCCAGGTGTTGGCGGCAGAGGGCGCCGTGCCGGGGGAGCCGCTGGGGGCTGCCGCCGCGCATCGCTCCACGAAGGGGGCTCGGGGGACGGCGCCGAAGGGACCGAAGCCGGAGGAACCTGAAAATAAGGGAACACCGTTTCGACAAAGTACACATGCCTCGAGGTGTACACACGACGAGTGACAGGATCATAGCACCGGTAACGTTTGGTGTTAGGAGGGTAGCCAAGGAAGATGCATGAGAGGGATCGTGGTGCAAGCTTGTGTGGCGTGGTGGACGCGGTGCTAGGATAATAGAGACACCCAAAGATGCGGAGACCATCATAGGACGGTGGTGTGCCGAAGAGAAGGTGGTGAGGGGCGTAGTTCCACCGAAGGCGACATGGACGAATGTTAACTAAGAGAGTGGTGGTAGCGAGGGCATCGGGCCAAAACCGAGCGGGCACGTTAGAGTGAAAGAGTAACGTGCGAACGCAGTCATTAAGAGTGCGGAGAATGCGCTCGGCGCGACCGTTCTGCTGAGAAGTGTAGGGGCAAGTCAGACGGAAGGTGGTGCCGTGAGAGGTGAGAAGTGTGCGAAAAACGACGTTGTTAAATTCTTTTCCGTTATCAGTTTGGAGTGCGAGTATGGGGCGACCGAACTGGGTGGTGACATAGGAATAAAAGGCGGTGAGTGTGGCTAAAGCATCGGATTTACGACGAAGGGGAAAAGTCCACACATAATGAGAGTAATCATCTAAAATCACCAAGTAGTAAAGATAGCCCGTGTTACTCGCAACGGGAGATGTCCAAACATCACTATGCAGTAATTGAAACGGAAAAGTGGAGACTGAAGAAGATGCACTAAAGGGAAGACGAACGTGCTTGCCTAAGCGACAAGCCTCACAAGAGTGCTCGTCGAGCTTATCACATGAGAAAGAGAAACTCCTAAAAATTTGACGTAAGACGGTGTGGTTGGGGTGACCCAAGCGAGCGTGCCAAAGGTAAACACCGGCGGCAAGGGCGACGGGTGTGGAGGTGGAGGCGCCGGCGTGCACGGGGTAGAGCTCATCGAGACTGTCACATCGGTGAAGGACCATCCGGGTACAGGCGTCTTTCACAGAAAAACCAACACCGTCAAATTCAACAGTAACTGGGTTCTCACGAGTAAGACGACAAACAGAAACTAGGTTCGTGACTAAATCAGGTGAAACAAGGACATTAGACATAGTGATGAGTGTGGAAGTGGAGGGAAAGTTAGTGCTACCGATATGAGTAATAGGTAAGGAGGAGCCGTTGCCGACAGTGATACGAGTGGGTGTGTGAATGGGAGTGGAGGAGGTTAGGTTACCGGGATGAGCTGCCATGTGCGCAGTAGCACCTGAGTCCATGTACCAGTCGCCTCCAACGACAGAGCTACTCGGCGACGACGTAGAGTGCTGGGCGGCGAGGAGGGTGGGGTCCCAGGGCACAGGTACCGGCGGCGGCGGGAGGCCCCCGTAGGACGGCACTGGGACGGGCGCGCCATAACCACCGAGGGGCGGCGGCGCAAGGAGGGCGCTGTAGCCGACGCCAGTCGGCTGGAAGGGCGCGCCAATGAACGCGTGCTGGCCAGCGGGGAAAGCCTGCTGATAGTGCGGCGCCCCCCCCAGCGTCCCGAGCCCACTGCTGCTGCAGGCGGCGGCGACCGCCGCCACGCCGGTTGCGTCGACCCCCTCCCCCGTGCGGGTGCTGCGGGGGAGGCGCTGGTGGCGACGACGGGTAACACCCGACGGGTGCGGGAGGACACGACTGGATCGGCGCGGCCGGTAGAGCGGTTCCTGCGCAGATGGTGAAGTAGCCCGGAGAGTCCATAGAAGGCGTCAGAAGTGGCGGGAAGAGGAAGGGGGCGGCGGCGGCGGGGGCGAGAAGGCGTGGTGGCTGAGGAAAGCGGCAGATGCACGCGGCGATAGAAAAAGGCAGCCGCGCGATGGAAAGCTAGCTAGCTAGCGATGGAAAGCTAGCTAGCCAACGGTCAACGCGGTCGCGGCGTGACGAGCGGAGAAGCGGCACGGGGTGCGCAGGGTGCGGAAGCGAGGATGGGGTGCGGCGGCGGCAAAGGGAGGCGCGGCGGCGACGGCTGACCTTAGGGTTAGACCGGAGAGGATGATACCATATAGGCAGATGATTTGCAGTACGATGATTGATTGGGGTGCTGGTGTACGCATATATAATACAAAGGAAGGTCTCTACCTCAACTACACAAGACTACAATGTGGGCCACAACTCCAATATACATGCAGTACAAAATACATACTCAACAAGTGTAAATTACTCATGTTGGTTGGCTTAAACTATACATCACATAATGGCATCTCCAAAGCGACCTTTAAACAAGACCGGAGTGTTCGAAACAGTTTTGCCATCTAACGGAGACTCGTATATATCCGCTTAGTAACTCGAATGTACGATTCTGGTATCCCAGGATCCCAGCAATAAACATGGGGCTTTGCAGGAGTCCGGACGTATAGTTCATCAACACAGAGCTTCCGCGTGTTTCTTCTCTTTTTTCTTTCTCTTCACTTGCATAGTTCCTCTCCCCTCTCTCTCCTCCCAACCAAACACCGCACCAAAGCAACCGCATGCATGGTATCCCTCTTCTCCTCCCAACCAAACAACCACGGATTAATTTGTGAATAATATTGGATGCTTTCTTCCACATCATGTCCGCAAAAATAAATAATTTTATTTGCGGGTCAGCTTTGAAGATGGCCTAATGCACCCAGAGATTCCTATGCACCCGGTTGTCCCGCTGCCATTATATATAGCAGCCGTGACGAGGACGCCATGCACGTACGCTGCATTCGTACACGGTACATAGGCATAGGCATAGATTTTTCCGCGTTGAAGATTCAGAGCATAATTGGTTTGATGCCAAAAATTGGCATGCCAACATTTGGCAAATGCCAAATTTTGGCTAGTACTTGGTTGGCTACCATGCTACTTGCCAACCTCACAAAAAGTTGCCAATTATTGGCAACTTTTGATATTGCCAATTGTTGGCTTGCCAAGTATTGGCATGCCAAATATTGGCATCAAACCAATTATGCTCTCAGTACTCTTAAAGTTGTCCATGTACCATGTACGTTGTCTCTTTCGGCCCTGAATATTTCTTTCACTTCTCCGACGACCTTTGGAAGATATATCTACCGCGGCGACGGCGGACCTAGCTTGGTTCGTCGATCAGCTGCTCGTGCTGTGAGGTCTAATTCTTCACCGTGTCAAACGCACATGTCTCTCTCATGCCATGTTGTCAATGACATGCATCTGTGCTCAGCACGAGTGGCTTCAACAAAAATCAACGTAGCAGAATACATGGTGTTCTCTAGATTTTCTTTTGTCTTAGCGAATACTACATAGAAGGAGCAAACATATTAATTCAAGTGCTGTTATTGGAAGAAAGTGCACGAGCATACTATGTAGCTTTTGTTGTATTTGTTTGTCTTGCGAAGAAATAACAATGAACAAAGCGCAGTTGTTTTCTTCCACCTCTTTTCTATTCTTTGTGCAAATGAATTTTACTTTGTGACAGGAAAAAATATATATTATTCATTGGATAACCAAGTTATCTAATATCTGCCCATGCATGACTGGCACGGAGCGTGCGCAAGAAGAGCAATCACATACGTCTATCCTGGTCCCTGTACCACATGAAGAACAAAAGGTACTACTCCTGGACAGGAAGAAAATATATATTCTCATAAAGGCTGGTCGATACTATTTAACTTTCACACTGAGGCTTTCTTTGGTTCATAGGATATGAATGTTATAGGAATAAGAAAATCATAGGAAATGAGATGACATGCATCTCAATTTCTATAGAAAAAAAGATGTCATTTGATGCATAGAATATGAATTTTTCATTAAATCTTAACTAATGTATTTTTTTCCTTCAAAATGTGAAGGATTGATTCCTATCCTACATAGGAATAGGAATCCATTCCTACAAACCGAAGGGCTCCAAAGATTTTTTTTTTTTTTTTGCAAATCCTATCCAACAGAAATCCTATGAAATTTCTGCAAATCAAAGGAGGCCTGATGAATGACAGCTCCTGGACAGGAAGAAACTATATATTCTCAAAAATGCTGGCCGATACTATTTTCCATCCAACAATAAAATGGGATTGTACGAACCAATGGAAGAGTTATATCGACGTATACGATACAGCTAGCAATACAGCATGCGGTGCGCACAGACTTCTGTGACTCCAACTCCGACAATAAGGATAAAAGACGGTCGATGTCCCGCCGTCGTCACTCTAGCAGCCGTGAGAACGAAGCTGCTACCTACTCCGTACTACATTGCCGATTGCTTTTCTCCAAGCTGGTAATTGTACGTTCAAGTCCATATCATGCAGAGCTGTCCACGTACGTACATACGTACATGCCAGCTACGACCATACTTCGAGCCTCATGCAGCTGATTTCTTTTCCATTAATTTAATTCATCCCTGGTCTATGCATATGCATATGGACCTTGAGCGTTCTTTCCTTCTCCAGCGACATTGAATAGATACAAGATGTCGATGCAGATAGAAGATATCGATGCCTCGTCGATCAGCTAGCCGCTCATACTGTGAGAGATCGCTTTCTTTACCGTGCCAATGCATACGTCTCTCACTAGTCATGCTCATGCATGTCTAATTGGCACGAGTGGCTGCGCCAAGTTGCTTTACGTATGAGGTTTTGTTCTTAAATATAATACGCATATCTTGGTTCAACCAGTCAATATTCATCTGTTTTTGTGGATACGATCATGATGAAGTTGATAGGGATCTCTATTGTTACGTACGAGATCCCAGTTAATAGGCTCCGTACATCACTAGATGCAGAGGTCGAGTATTTCCCCTATTTTCGAAAAAGAAAACCCGAGTATAGTATGAATCGCTCCCTGCACTATTAGCTTGATGTACTTGGTTATCTAGGTTGCAGATCATGTTATTGCCGTTACATGTTTTATTTCACCGCTTTTTTTCCTTCTTTTTGTCGAGATGATTTCGGTACTCTTTATCAGTGTGATGTTAGAACCAAGATGCATGTGTCACTTGTTCCATCAAGTGTGTGTAATGAACTCTCTATTTTTGTCCCGATGATCTGAAACCCTGCTGCTTCATATGCACCTGTTACTTTGTGTCTGATGCAATAACAGTAACACTGGATAGTATAAACAGGGAAGTGAAAGAAGCGTATCCCACCTGACACCGCCCAGCTTCCTCTTATACGGCGCCCCAACCGCTAGTATATATACACAGTTACACACCGGCTGTTACGACGATGCTAGTGCGAGTTAGCCGCAGTTTTAGGATTCATGTGGCCATGCATGCATGCATGCACATGGGGTAGACTCTCTTTCGGCCTTGAATGTTTCTTTCCTTTCTCCGACACTTAGAAAATATTTCTACCCCGGCGAGGGCGTACATAGCTTGGTTCGTCGATCAGCTGCTCGTGCTGTGAGGTCTACTTCACCGTGTCAACGCACATGTCTCTCATGCGATGTTGCCAATGACATGCATGTGCGCTTAGCATGAGTGGCTTCAATAAAAATCAATGTGGCAGAATACATGGTGTTCTTTAGTTATGGTACTACCCACTACAGGCAGCCTTATACGTCAAGTCCATATCATGCAGAGCTGTCCATGTACGACAACCATATTTCGAGCCTCATGCAGCTGATTTTTTTACCCTTAATTTAATTCGCCCCTGGTCCATGCATATGCATATGGACCTTGAACGTTTCTTTCCTTCTCCGGCGACCTTGAATAGATAGAAGATATCGATGCCTCATTGATCAGCCGCTTGTATTGTGAGAGATCGCTTTCTTTACCGTGCCAATGCATACGTCTCTCGCTTGTCATGCTCATGCATGTCTAACTGGCACGAGTGGCTGCGCCAAGTTGCTTTACGTGCAAGGTTTTGTTCTTAAATATAGTACATATATCTTGGTTCAACTTGTCAATATTCATCTGTTTTTTGTGGATACGATAATGATGAAGTTGATAGGGATCTATTGTTACGTAAGAGATCCCAGTTAATAGGCTTAGTACATCACTAGATGCAGAGGTCGAGTGTTTTCCCTATTTTTGGAAGAAAAAAAACAATATCATATAAGGGCAGACTAGCTAGCTGATGGGAGTGATGTTACTCTATAAAGGCGTTGTGGGCATTGATTTGAACATCAATCCCAACGTGAATGTAGAGGAACTAATTGAATAAACACATACTAATCTCAGAGCATTGCATTCGTACAGAGTGGCGGAGCTTTGAACTGGGCTTGCCCCTTTGCATTGCTTTGACGTAATGGAAATACATACTTTTAAGATTACATCAACCAGGATGGATACATATGAACTTGAGAACGAGTGAGTTCAAGGCACTACATGCGCTCGCAATTGGTACGGACACCATGCGACGGAAACCTAATAGCACTACAAAACTAAACTAACAACGAATTGCCAAAAGTCCCCTAGAGATATCTATACAGCCACCTGAAAAATAAAGAAGGCCAACAATGATAGCTCAACCAACGCCTCTATTGAAAAAGGTGACACCTACGAAGTGCTTAGGCACTAGGTGACAGCCAGACGCCTAACCTATGGCATCATCGGAAAATCTAGAAGGACGAGCAACAAACTTTCAGGTCCTGCGAGAAATCTTGCCATATTGCACAAATGGGTTGTATTTCAATGGATAGTTGCTGGTATAGTTTATTCATTTACATCCTATAAATTTATGTGTATAGGCATATAATACCTCAAATATATACCTGATAGTCAAAATTGATTTTCTGAAAGCAAAATCGAGAGGGTAGCATTCCTCCATGAATTGCGGCCATTTGATCGGTGTGTTTTATGGGTCGGACTATATAACGATTGGTAGGACATATACTATGCGTATAGAATAATAATTAAACCATCACAAAATATGAAAGTAAGTATAATGGGAATCATGCACGCCGAGTATCCCCTTCACGCATAAATTAACAGGAAGGAAAAATATACAAATAAAAATGTATGATAAATTACTAAAAAAACCAACATGGCTGCTCCGCTGGTGGCAGGCGGGCTAACATAGCCTCGCGGAAGGGTAGCCTTCCCCATGGAGGAGTGGTTTTTGTGGCATGCACGCTAGATGCATTCACCTCCAATGTTCAAGATCCAGGCCACGTTTTTCCAATTTGGTTGAAGTTTATCTTGTTTCAAAGTATTGTATAATATTTTGTTGGCTTATCTCTTTGTTTTGACAAAGTTTGTCATAATGTTCGTTGTGTACTGACAAAAGAAGAGTACACCCGTCGGGTTTCATCTAGCTTTATGATATTTTTCGTGTGTGTTTCAAAGTGCATAATAATGCTTTGTCGTATATGAACAAAATCCGAAATCACGAATCTCCAACACATTCAACACTTGGTCAATGCACACTTTATAGTCCTCGCTGTATATTAATGATTTGGTCAGTAGTTGTCTTTGGTGGATCCACTCGGATCTAATCTTCGTTCGTCTAAATTGTGTGTCTTCAGGTTGAATCCTTTCGACATACGCTTCTCTTCATCGGCTGCGGTTGATGTTCTAGTGCGCTGGTCCTATCGGGCCTTCACGGCGACTTGTTGACTATCTATTACAACACATTTTGCTCGGCACCAGCGAGGGAGGGGTGGCGATGATGACATGCCTTCGGTTTGCTTCAGTGGTTGTAGCCGTCGCTAGCTGGTCTACAGATCTGAATGTAATTTTTATTATTTCTGGTATTCGCTGTACTATCACAATTGATGATGATTAGATCAAAAGTTTTCCGGCAAAAAAATATGTACACTTCATAGTGTACGCTAGTAGAAAAACCGCTCACCTTCGCAGGTGGCTCTCATATTCGTTCTGGTGCAAGTGCGCAAGTAACATGCATGCAAGGTTCTGCTTCATCACTTTCAGAAATGCCCACGAAATCAACCATCCTCCGGAGACATCTAGGAAATTCACATAAGTAAAAAATTACACGCTTTACAAGCCGATGCTTAGCTAGTTCTCTTTCCTCACCTTCCCGGAAGAAGACTTCCATAGCGTATATTAGTTCCAATGAAATTAACGTGCTGGCTTAACTAGTCATGGTTATAATTTATTACAACTTACACTAGCTTTTAAACACAGCTAGCTAGAGAGTTGAAACCCTGGTAGATGCATGCATATAGTATATCTTGATAGAGCTTTGGAATCATTCGCATAGGATTAGTTTGCCTATATAACGGCAACTTGAACATTGTTCCTAGCTAGGACACCCGCTTGTCCAAATCGAGAACGGTACGTAGAAGGTACAATGGCATCTTCTTCTTCTCCGTCGTCCAAGGTGACCCGCATAACTCCACCGACCAATGACGTCGACGCCGGTAAGATAACAGCCGCTGGCGCGGCACTGCCAAGGCCAACCACGGACAGGGTCATGTCTAGCGTCGCAAACCTTGCGCAACTCCTGCCAACGGGCACGGTGCTGACGTACCAGGCATTGTCCCCGTCTTTCACCAACCACGGCAAATGCGAGACCTCCAGCTCCAACCAGTGGCTCACCGCGGCGCTGGTCGCCGTCCTCCCCGCCATGTGCATCTTCTTCTCCTTCACGGACAGCGTCATTGGCCACCACGATGGAAAGTTGTACTATGGTGTGGCCACGACGCATGGCTTCAACGTGTTCAACTTCTCCGACGAGGATGAGAGGCGGGAGTGGTCCGGTCTGGACGAGTTCCGGAGGCTCCGCCTCCAACCGCTGGACTTCGTGCATGGCTTCTTCGCCGCAGTTATTTTCCTCACGGTGGCGTTCAGCGACGTGGGACTGCAAAACTGCTTCTTTCCGGACGCCGGCAGGAACACCCAAGAGCTTCTCAAGAACTTGCCGCTAGGAATGGCATTTTTGTCTAGCTCTGTGTTCATCATCTTCCCCACTAAACGGAAGGGCATCGGATTCAATTACACGACTCCTCGCCAAAAGGTCATCCATCCCAGCTTGAATAAAGTTTGATTCCCACAAGTGTAAGAATGAATGACCAGCGAAAATATACGTAGTTGCCATCCATGTTGATTAAGTGTCTCATAAATTTTGTGCTGGCTTGTAATATGATGGGGTGGATGTTGCTATCCTTTGTTTTTGTCCTTGTATTGTAGGGTTTACTCGTTATAGTGCTATCTGGTTTAGTGTGTGCTGATTCACTGGTGGAAAAAGGGCCTTTGGTCGCGGTTCGCAACTGCCATTAGTCGCGGTTGCGCAACCGCGACCAAATAGGCGCGACTAAAGGCCCCCCACCCCCTTTAGTCGCGGTTGCTTAAGAACCGCGACTAAAGGCCCGTCCACGTGGGCACCAGGCGGCCGTCGGGGCGGAGGACCTTTAGTCGCGGTTCTTCTGGCCAACCGCGACTAAAGGCCGCCGCAGGTTTAGGGTTTTAGCCCCCCCCCCCTAAACCTGTTTTCTGTTTTATTTCTTTTGCGCTTTATTTTAATTTTGAAGGAGTTTCACATATTCTACGGTACTACATACATGCATATGAATGTACAATTTCAAACAAATTTGAAATTAGAACCAAAAAGAATTCAAGAGGAATATACAATATATATTCAATATCATCGGATGACCATATACAATTTTGAACAAGTTTCCATACATAATTTAATGCATATAAAGTTCTACGTCCTCGTAATGGTGTTCTCCTTTAGGATGGAGGACTTCCCTCCTGAACCATCCAGCTAGTTCCTCTTGAAGTGGTCGGAAGCGAGCTTCTGGACTAAGCATCATCCGGAGGTTATTCCTCTGAGCATTGGTATCACTCGGAACCCGCTCAGAGGTGTATCTCCGGATCATCTCACAGACATAGTATCCACATAGATTGGTCCCCGCTGGCTGAATATCCCCACCATTCTTAGCCTTTGACCTTTTGAATTCTAGCTCTTTTTTGAATTCACCGACCTTTGTATCTACGAACCGTCTCCAAACCCTACGAGGCAAAGAAAATTAAATGAACAAGAGAGTTATTAGTTACTTGATATTAGGAAATGAACGAAATAGGCCGATCGATATAGAGCGCAAATGAATGAAAATAATTACTTCTGCAACATTCTTCTCATGCCGCGCCAAAGCTTTGGATCCATATTCAAAGAGTCGTGGACGAGACATTCTGAGGTGTCAACTTTAATTACTAGCAGAATCCAGTGGAACCTGCGGACACGATACATGCACAGTACGTCATGCATAACTCATCGATTAGCCGGCCACATACCATGCATGGAGTAAACAAAAGAGAATGTGCTCAAGACAGAAACACTCACCCAAAATGGTAAGGAAATAGAATATCACTTTTGAGTTCCTGCTTTGTAAGAAACTGCCACAGGTCTGCCGCCATGTCGGCGGGGTGATGCTCCAACACATATCCATTAACGATGTGTGGTTCAATGAACCCAACATCATGGATGTTCCTTACTCTGCATTCCTTAATCTTCATTCTGCATGTATAATAGCGGACACAACAATATAGTTAGGACATATATATAGTGCAGGCAATATGAACGAGATGGGGTAGAAATAAATCACTTACAGAACGTAGCAACTGATGATAGATTTGTTGAGCTCGCGCAGATTGAAAAGCTGGAACAATTCACTCAGATGAATTTGTACATAGTAATGTTTGAAGTGATGCTCATATCTAACTTCCGCATAAATATATTCTTTGGCGTTTTTATTTTCTATGTAACCCTTGTACCATTTCAGCAGACCTTTCATTTGTGGAGGTAGATCCTCTTCCTGCGCAGGCTCGACGAGAGGCCCATTCTTCACATATGTAATTACTACCTCCTTCACTGACGCCTCATCAAGGCCTAACAGTTCACGAAGAGTAATACCTAAGTTGGCCGCTTGTTCTCTGGCACTCGTTACAGTCAATCCATGTGCTGCCGCAGCTGCTATGATATCGGGGTCATCCGGACCGGCGGCTTTCACTATAAGCGGGGCAATCGATTGTTTACTTTGTTCCCCGAGCTGGGCAACTCGTTTCCCGCTTTTTTTACTTTCTAATTCCGTTTTCTCGGCCTCCTCCAAGGCTTTGTTCTCCTGGTTCTCCGCCCGCTCTTTCTTCTCCTTCAACATGAGTGCCTGCCTACGAAGTTCACGTGCATAGTCGTCAGGCAGATTCTTCGCGGCTTGGGACGGTGTGCTCAAAAATGACTTAGCCCACTTCTTTTGCTCATCAGAAAATACTGGCTTGGGCTCGGGCTCTCTTTTCTTCTTGCAGTCCGCCTTCCATTTCTCATGATCAGCAGCCGCGGCCGCGGCAGTTTCCTCGGCACTACGTTCCCAAGGCCTTGTGGGGAGAGGCTTCAGTGATGGCTCCGGTACCTTTGTGGTCTTAGGTACATAAGGGTCCGGGTTAATAATCCAGGACTGCTTCTGCTTCTTTGCCGGAGGTGGATTGGGGGGCGGCGTCTGATCACCCGCCGGACGAGGACTGGGGGGCGGCGTCTGATCACCCGCCGGACGTTGTGGACTGGGGGGCGTCGGCTGACGTGACGGAGGTGTAGGTGAACCGCCACCACCACCACCACCACCACCACCGCCACCGCCACCACCACCACCGTAGGGGGGTGGACTTGTTGTCCTTGGCGCCTCGCCTGGAAACTTGATAAACTTCTTTTGCCATAGAATGAAATGGCGCTTGACATCTCCAAGTCTTTTCTCCCCTTCAGGTGTAGCAATTTCAATCTCCAGGTCCTCAAACCCTTGGACTATGTCCTCCACCGTGACACGAGCATAGCCATCTTGAATGGGGTTGTTATGGTGGAGTGCTCCAGGTAAACATGGTAAAGCACTGCCGATGGCTACCTTCATGGACATGTTCCCGATAGGATAATATAGATGACATTCTTTCATCTCCTTTATATCGTCCACGGGGTAGCGAGGAGGCTCCGGTGCAGTAATTTCGACCACCAGAGGCTCCGGTGCAGTAATTTCGATCGTCGGTGCATCTGCACCAGCCGGTGGGGCCTCCGTGGAAGCCATGCTGCTTCTCCGCTGCTGGCTTCCGAGATCCGCTGGATGATCTTCATGCTGCGCCCGAGCTGCATCTCTTTCGGCTACTAGTACACTCACGGTTTTCTTCATCACATCCATTTCCGATGCCAACCGCGCCACAACATCTGCTTCCCGATCCATCTTTCTCTTCCGACTTCTGTAACCGTACGGGCCATCGTTCTGGGGGAACCCTATTTTCCACGGAATGTGCCCCATGCCTCGTACACGTCCTCCGTGTTCAGGATTCCCGAGGGCTTTTGTCAGCGCGTCGTTCTCTCTGTTGAACTTGATCTTCCCCTCTTGAGCATCCCTCATTGCGTCAATAAGGGCTTGGGTGGGTTTAATTATTTTGCCCCGGTAAACACACTCCCCTGTCTCCGGGTTCAGCGTTCCCCCATGCCCGTACCACCAGCTTTTGGCCCTTGGGTCCCATCCCTCCGTACCTGGACGGATTCCTCGCGCCCTCAGCTTGTTCTCCATCTTCTCCCACCTAGGCTCCCAAAGGCGATACCCTCCTGGCCCCATAATATGATTGTACTCCTTCTTAGCCGCATTTTCCTTATTTTTTTCAATATTTGAATGAACTGCTCCGATTTCTTTTGCTTCACAAATTCTGGCCAATCATGTTTCAGTTTCTCATATTGTCCTTTGAAATCCGGAGTCTTGTTCTGCTTGACAAAGTCATGGGCTAGATTTTGCTTGAATTTCCGGAATGCGTCGGCCATCTTATGAAGAGCGAACTGTTTGACTAGCCTCCTCCTCTCCTTGTTTTCCTCAATCTTGTTACCCTCATCGAATTTGTTGTATTCCGGAGGTAGAACGAAATATTCCATAAGCTTCTTGAAGCAATCTTTTTTTGTTCTCTTATCGACAAAAGTGAAACCAGCAATTCGTGCCTTCTTTGGCTTATTCCACTCCTGGACGGTGATCGAGACGTTGTCTCTAACAACGGCTCCGCATTGGCTGATAAACTTGGTGGCGTTCTTGCGGGGCTCCAGCGGCCTGCCGGTTGCACTGTCGACAACCTCGATGGTGCATGTTTCTCCTTGTTTCATCGTCTTGGTTGCGCCACGCTTTGACGACGTACTCGATTGTTTCGACGATCCGACCGAGGGCTAAAATAAGAAAGAGAGTCGCGCGTGTTAGTACACACATATTTATTCAAATCAGTTAGTTTGTATCACCAGAGGCTCAATGTATATATATACCTCGGCGCCGGAGGTGGTTGCTACTTCCATTTGAAGATCGTCGTTTATCGACGTTTGTTCGACATCATCTTGCTGACGGCGTCCTTCATCTTCACCGTCAAGGTTCAGATAAGAAGAGATATCATCTTCTTCTTGTCCGGTCGGCACATATAGAATATCGCCGTTTATGATGCCGAACATATGTGCTTCACCGTCCGGATCATAGTTGTCCATAATCGGGTCAGCTCTATCGTCCGCCATTATGTCAGTCCTGAAAACATGTAGTAAAAACAAATTAATTAAGTGAAGAAGGGGGGCGGTGGCGGTGGCGGTGGCGAAAGGGCGGTGGCAAAAGGAGGGGGCGAGGAAGGGGTGGGAGAGGGTGTCGCGGTAGAGCGCGAGACGGGGCGGCAGACGACGGCGTCACGGAGAGGGAGGCGAGGACAACACACATGTATAACCCTCGCCGCTCCCTCTCGATCCCAAAAAAAAACACCGCGCGCATCGCCGCCCCCCTCGCCGCCCCCTCTCCGTATATGCGCGGGGTCGTGTACATTTTTTTAAAGCGGGATCGTTGTACATTGACGCGCGGGGTCGTTGTATATATTGATTATCAAGTTTTACTTTTTTTGTTGTTAATTATCAAGTTTTATATACGTTTTTTTGTCAATTATCAAATTTTACGGTTTTTTTGTTAATTATCAAGTTTTAAGTTATTTTACCGTTTTTGTTAAACTAATTAACTAGTTAAAATTAAAAAGAACAAAAAAAAGAAAAAAAAGAAAAAATTCCGGTGGCCCGCGGCGCCCCTCTCTCTCTCCACGATCTCGCTCTCTGTCTGAGATAGGCGCGCGCGTGCGCGCGCGGCAGTACTGAGGCCGGCCGACGGCGTTGAGGGCGGGCGAGCGAGGCGGCGCGCGCGCGGTGGGCGAGGGAGGCCGGTGATAGCGGCCGGCGGCGCCGTACGTGGGCGAGAGGGGGCGGCGCGCGTGGGCCGGGGCGAGGCGCGGTGTGCAAACATACGGCGGACGGGGCGGCCGGGGCGCGAGAGGACGATGACAGCGCGGCGGGCGACGGCGGGCGGCGTCGAGGGCGAGGGCGACGGCGGGCGGCGTCGAGGGCGATGGCGACGGCGGCAGGCCTTCGGCGCGGCAGAGAATCGGAGAAGACGAGAAATGGGGGCGACGGTTCGGGCCCTTGTATTTATGGCCCCCCCTTTAGTCGCGGTTGGCCAGACCAACCGCGACTAAAGGGTTTTTGGCGGGTTTTTGCGTTCCCGCGCGCAACGACCTTTAGTCGCGGTTGGCCAGGCCAACCGCGACTAAAGGTATTTTTCAAAATACTTTTTCTTTTTCAAAATCTTAAAAATACAAATAATATATCAAAAAATTCAGAAAAATAAAACTAATTCAATTCAATATGTTAAAAACACAAATATTATATCAAAAAATTCAGAAAAATAAAACTAATTCAATTCAAAATTCTAAAAATACAAATAATATATCAAAAAATTAAGAAAAATAAACTAATTCAATTCAAAATGTTAAAAATAGAAATAATATATCAAAAAATTCAGAAAAATAAAACTAATTCAATTCAAAATTTTATACGCCTAGGCAGGAGTACGACAGCGACGACAGCAGCGACGACGACGGCGGCAACTTAGAAGGCGACGACTACCAGTACAACGACGGCGGCTATGAAGACTACGAGTATGCATATTATACGCCTAGGCAGGAGTATGACTAAATCACTCCAAATTTCATGTATCATCAGTGGTATCTCGAATCATTCGAAAATGGACACCAAACACATCATGGGTAATATAATTCACATGATCCATTCAATAAAGTTTGGTACAATAAATTATTACACATCATTTCTTCCCTTGTGTCCCTGCTTGCTTACGATTGTGCCGTATCCATGAAGCATCCTCATCATTTAACTTAATGCTTGGGTCGGTGTTCACTTTGAAGGGCGGAATTTCAGCAAACATATTATAATCTTCTGACATGTCTGTCTTGTCCTCCACTCCCACGATGTTTCTTTTCCCTGAAAGAAGAATGTGGCGCTTTGGATCATCGCATGATGTACTGATTGTTTTCTTATCTTTACGTTTCCTCGGTTTGCTACTCATGTCCTTCACATAAAAAACCTGAGCGACATCTTTCGCTAGGACGAATGGTTCGTCAAGGTAACCAAGATTGTTGAAATCCACCATTGTCATTCCGTATTGCTGGTCCACCTTTACCCCACCTCCTGTTAGCTTGAACCATTTGCACCGGAACAAAGGGACCTTAAAGGAGGGTCCATAGTCAAGTTCCCATATTCCTCTATGTAACCATAATATGTGACCTTTTGCCCATTCTCGGTTGCTGCATCAAAGCGGACACCACTATTTTGGTTGGTGCTCTTTTTATCTTGGGCGATCATGTAAAATGTATTCCCATTTATCTCGTACCCTTGGAAAGTCGTTATAGTCGAAGATGGTGTCTTGGCCAACATGTACAACTGATCTACAACATCATTGTCATTCATTAAATGTTTTCTCAACCAACTGCCGAAAGTCTCCATGTGGGCCTTCCTAATCCAGGATTCAGGCTTCCCCAGGTTGTCCGAGCGTAAAATATTTTTGTGTTTCTCAAAGTACGGAGCCACCAAGCTGGAGTTGGTCAGTACAGTGTGGTGTGCTTCAGTCAGAGAATGGCCGTCCATACATATCGTTGATTTCCTTCCGATCGTGCCTTTTCCACTTAGTCTCCCCTCGTGCCGCGATCGACGAAGACCAATCGGCTTAAGGTCAGGAACAAAGTCAACACAAAACTCAATTACCTCCTCATTTCCATAGCCCTTGGCGATGCTTCCTTCTGGCCTAGCACGGTTACGAACATATTTCTTTAATACTCCCATGAACCTCTCGAAGGGGAACATATTGTGTAGAAATACAGGACCGAGAATGAAAATCTCTTCGACTAGGTGAACCAAGAGGTGCGTCATAATATTGAAGAAGGATGGCGGGAACACCAACTCGAAACTGACAAGACATTGGATCACATCGTTCTGTAACCGTGGTAGAACTTCTGGATTGATTACCTTCTGAGAGATTGCATTGAGGAATGCACATAGCTTCACAATGGCTACTCGAACATTTTCCGGCAGGAGCCCCCTCAAAGCAATCGGAAGCAATTGCGTCATAATCACGTGGCAGTTGTGAGACTTCAGGTTTTGGAACTTTTTCTCCGCCATGTTTATTATTCCCTTTATATTGGACGAGAATCCAGACGGGACCTTCATACTGCTCAGGCATTCAAAAAAGATGACCTTCTCTTCTTTGGTCAGAGCGTAGCTGGCACGACCTTGAAACCATTCCGGATGCCGGTCATCAGGGTCTTTCAAACGTTGCTGGTCCTGCCGTGCTTCCTTTGTATCATTTTTCTTCCCATACACGCCCAAGAAGCTTAGGAGGTTCACGCAAATATTCTTCGTAACGTGCATCACGTCGATTGCAGAGCGGACTTCTAGGACTTTCCAATATTCTAGCTCCCAGAATATATATTTCTTCTTCCACATGGCTGCGTGCCCGTCAGCTCCCTTCGGAACTGATTGTCCGCCAGGACCCTATCCAAAGATGACTTTCAAATCCTTGACCATATCAAATACCTCAGCACCAGTGCGTTCCGCAGGCTTCGGCCGGTGATCTGCCTTGCCGTTGTAATGCTTGCCTTTCTTTCTTACTGGATGAATTTTCGGAAGAAATCGACGATGCCCAAGGTACACGTTCTTCTTACAATTTGGCAAATGTACACTTTCAGTCTCATGTAAGCAGTGCGTGCATGCATTGTATCCCTTATTTGACAGTCCCGAAAGGTTACTAAGAGCAGGCCAATCGTTGATGGTTACGAAAAGCAACGCTCGTAGGTCAAATTCCACTTCTTTGTGCTCATCCCACACACGGACACCAGGTCTGCCCCACAGCTGTAAAAGTTCATTAACTAATGGCCTTAGGTACACATCGATGTCGTTGCCGGGTTGCTTCGGACCTTGGATGAGCACTGGCATCATAATGAACTTCCGCTTCATGCACAACCAAGGAGGAAGGTTGTAGATGCATAGAGTCACGGGCCAGGTGCTATGGCTGGAGCTCTGCTCGCCAAAAGGATTCATGCCATCTGTACTTAGACCAAATCTTATGTTCCTTGCGTCAGCTGCAAAATCTTTGAACTCTCTGTCGATCTTTCTCCATTGCGTTCCATCTGCGGTGTGTCTCAACTCCCCGTCCGACTTACGGTCCTCTTTGTGCCATCGCAACAACTTGGCATGCTCTTTGTTCCTGAACAGACGTTTCAACCGTGGTATTATAGGAGCATACCACATCACCTTGGCGGGAACCCTCTTCCTGGGTTTCTCGCCCTCAACATCGTCACCAGGGTCATCGCCTCTGATCTTATAACGCAATGCAGTGCATACCGGGCATTCATTCAAATTCTCGTATTCACCGCGGTAGAGGATGCAGTCGTTGATGCATGCATGTATCTTCAGAACCTCTAAACCTAGAGGGCAGACAACCTTCTTTGCTTCGTACGTACTGGCGGGCAACTCGTTATTCTTTGGAAACATATTCTTCAACATTTTCAGTAAGTTTTCAAATGCCGAGTCAGCTACACCTGCCTGTGCCTTCCATTTCAGCAAATCCAGTGTGCAGCCCAGCTTTTTCAGACCATCATCGCATCCGGGGTACAACGACTTTCTGTGATCCTCTAACATGCGATCCAAATTCTCCCTCTCCTTTTCAGTTTCGCAGCGTCTCCGTGCATCAGCAATGGTCCGACCAAGATCATCAACGGTCTCATCACGTGCCTCTTCTTCACCTTCACCTTCCCCTTCACCTTCCCCTTCACCTTCAGCATCCTCCATGAAAGTATCACCGAAATGAGCAAGATAGCTTTCATCGATGAAATCATCCCCTTCTTCATCTTCTTCCATTATAACCCCTCTTTCTCCATGCTTGGTCCAACAATTATAGCTTGGCATGAAACCGTGCCGAAGCAGGTGCAGGTGAACTTCTCTTGAGGAAGAGTAACCCTTCTGATTCTTACAGTCAACACATGGACAGATAACAAAACCCTTCTGCTTGTTCGCATTAGCCACTACGAGGAAATCTTTCAAACCCGTAGTGAACTCGCGGGAGAGTCGGTTACCGTACATCCATTGCCGATTCATCTGCGTTATTATAATATAAAATATATAATTAACCATCATGCATTTGTTAAACTAACTAGCTATAAACAATAAAAATTAAACAATGAACAACACACATGCATATTTTATCAATGACACACATGCATGAAAGTTTCAAGTTGCTAACCGCGATCGAGGAGGAAAAAATAAATGAGGAACCTCAAGTGTGGCTCCAACACTTCATATCATGTTTGTTTCACGCTCTTGGGGCATTTCATCAAACACCTTGTGTGCATAAGAGGAACCAAAAGCAAACCTACACCCCCTTGTGAAGCTTGTGAAGAGAAGTGGCACCAAATGGCTAAGTGAGTGTGCTGAACTGGTATATATAGGGGAGGAGCTTTAGTCGCGGTTGGCCTGGCCAACCGCGACTAAAGGCCTTTGGGCACCTTTAGTCGCGGTTGGCCTGGCCAACCGCGACTAAAGCCCCTCACGTGCACCAGCTGGCCACCGAGCGCCCTGGGCCCAGGCCTTTGGTCGCGGTTCGTCTGCCGAACCGCGACTAAAGACTTCATTAGTCGCGGTTCCTACAGTTTCGCGACTAATGGGGCTGGACGGAAGCCTCTTTTTCTACCAGTGATTGCTGAGTTAGATGATGGGTTTCTTAATACTGCATGAATTCACTCTTTTCTTCCCGTATCCTGTTTGCTATAGGCAGACAATGTAGTTCTGTTATGTCAAAGTGATGAACATGGGAGTAACCCAGTTCAAAAGAAAAGTGTGATTGAAAGTAATGGACCTAATGTGTAACAGAAGTTGCTTAACTGTATATCACCGGAGAAAGACAAAGTTTTTCAAGTATATACTCCCTCTGTTCCATAATTTAGTGCGTATGGATTTTTTGAAAAATCATAATTTGCAGACTTTGACCAATTAAGTTTATAGAGAAAACTGTTTATATCTACAATACCAAATATATAAAATACAAAACTACTTCTTACAATGAATCTAATGATATATGCTTGGCATTCTAGATGTAAATGTTTTTGTCCAAAAAATTGGTCAAAGTTTGCGAGGTTTGACTTTTCAAAAAAAATCTATACGCAATACATTATGCAACGGAGTGCGTATATACTATGTCATAGTTGTCATATAAACAAAGTGTTTTTCTGCCATAAAAATCAATTGTATAGGTATGAAAGCATCACAGCCTCCTACGATATCAATTAGCCGGGGGCATGCCTCCATTTAAAAAAAAAACTGCCTCCTACGATATCAATTATCACAGTCCTCCATTCTCTTGTTTGCTTTAAGATCAACGTTGTTATTTTACAAAGATGATCATGAACTATAAATCTAGCTTGCCTCAAGAGGTCTCTCCCATTTTGCGAAACAACACTTCTTTTATCTACCCCATTACATTTTACAATGATTAACATACTTGTATAAAATTAATTGGTGCAGAAATTTAGGATAATAACTATGTAAATTAACTGGGATAAACATCTAAATTTAGGATAACTACGCAAAAAATATACTGGGTGATTTACACGTGCGTGCATATATGTTTACTGGGTGTTTCTAGAGAAATTATATCATTTTTCGCCTGCTACAGTTTCAGAATCTTCATGGGAAGTGCTTCCTCGCTTCCAAAATGAATGGTCTCTTTTGCTCAGTTATGCTTTGAGCAATAATAACTTTGTTGTTTGTTGGTATTTATTTTACTATGTGGGATGTAATTTGGAACGGGGTAGACCATCAGGAGGAAATTATTATTATTTGAAACGGAGATCACGGGGAAATTAACGTGAGTAAAAAGTGGATACTTGCGTAAAAGCCGATGATTAGCTACGACTTGTTCTCCTTCCTCATCTTCGTGGAAGAAGACTTGCATAGCATATACCACCGATTAAATTCACGTGCTGGCTGTAAACTATATACTCATGTCAGACGAGTTGGTTAAAGTTAACTACAACTTACACTAATTAACCATTAACCAAAACTAGCTAGGGAGTTGAGACCAGGTACATGCAATCGTGTAGAGCCCTTCAGCATGCATGCAGCAATACCAAGTAAAGACTAGTCAACGCGCCAACACCAACGTGTAGAGCCCTTCAGTTAGAACTTTGGAATCATTCAGCAATACGTGCCTATATAAACGTGAACGTGTCGACCAGTTTGGAGCATTCCAACTTTCAGAGCTAGGACACAGATCAAGCACAGTACGCATACAATGGCATCTTCTTCGTCGTCGTCGTCCACGGCGATCCAGATACACCCACTGACCAACGAGGACGATGGTAAGATAACAGCCGCCGGCACAGCACCGCCAACACCTACCACGGGGCCCACAGCGGCCACGGTCATGTCGAGCGTGTCGAACCTAGCGCAGCTCCTGCCGACGGGCACGGTGCTGGCATACCAGGCATTGTCCCCGTCCTTCACCAACCACGGCAAGTGCGAGACGTCCAACCAGTGGCTCACCGGAGCGCTGGTCGTCGTCCTCACCGTCTCGTGCCTCTTCTTCGCCTTCACCGACAGCGTCGTCGGTCGCCGTGATGGAAAGCTATACTATGGCTTTGCCACGCCGCGCGGCTTCAACGTGTTCAACTTCTCCAGCGAGGAGGAGAGGCAGGAGTGGGACGACCTCGACCAGTTTCGGAAGCTCCGTCTCCGGCGGCCGCTTGACTTCGTGCATGCCTTCTTCGCGGCGGTGGTTTTCCTCACGGTGGCGTTTAGTGACGTCGGGCTGCAGAACTGCTTCTTCCCCGACGCCGGAAGGAACACCGAGGAGCTGCTCAAGAATCTGCCCATGGGCATGGCGTTTCTCTCCAGTTTTGTGTTCATCATCTTCCCCACCAAAAGGAAGGGTATTGGATTCACTGACAACGCTCCGCGCCAGAAGGTCGTCCATCCCTTAAATTAATTAAGTCAGATTATCGTACCTTGGAAATGCTACTTGCCAGAAATTGATTGAAAAATTGAATCCTTCAGGAAATTCACACTCAATCGGATTTGAAGACACCACTCCTCGCAGGCGTAGAAGTTGCTTGATTGTATCATGTTGGAGAAAATCATGAAGTTTTTTAATTACATGTTCAGTGTGTGTGTGTGCCATGGTTCTTTTGTAAACAAGGAAATATTTTTTGTCCAAAGCAGGTGTACAATTACGTAGGGGCCCTGCGTCCCAGCCTCCCAGAGGTTTATCAGAGCACTCCATTCCTTTTGTTTGCTTTAAGCTCGTTGTTTGTATTTTATACAAAAATCCTAAACTAAATCCGGTTTTTATCAAAATTTCTCTCTTATTTGGCGACATATACAGTACACTTCTTTCTTATCTCCATTCTCCGTTCATTTTACAACGACTAAATACTTGCATGAAACAAAATAGTCTTGAAGTTTAGAATAAACACATGAATTTATTGGATATAAACACCTAAATCAAATTGGATCCGAGCCGTTTCACTAAAAAGTACTATGTGGACAAATCTAAAACTTGGGGTCTAAGAAGCGGAGTGTAGGGGCCGCATATATACATAGAGATATTAAAATTGGACATTAATCCATCCATCTTAGGACCCCAGCAATTTCGGCCTTTGGAGTTGCTATTTTGTGCATCCCTAGAAGTTAGATGCCCTTGTCAATGCGCGCATGGGCCCTGGATCATCATTCTCCACAGAATGGGCTAAGGACTAGGATGACGTTGCTAGGGCCACTATTCCCATAGCAAAATCAGAAACCTATGGTTGATGTTGCTAAAAGAAAAACGCCTATGGTTAATTCAGGTCTGCGGATGGTCAGAAGACCCTCTGTATGCTGCCAAGGGGTGCTACAGCGTCGCCACATCATTTAAAAAAGATCTGGTTAAGGGTGAAGCTCTCTCCTTTAACTTTACGTTGTTAGGTAGAAGTGAGTCCTCGAGCCCGGGTACCATTGCACCACAGGAGAGTTCTCACCTCACGGGAGCATTTACAACAAAAAACGGTTACAAGAAACTGATTTATAGGCGTATTGGTTATAAGAACTTCACAACATCTTAACAAACTAAATCTTAACATCCTCCCTCAGTCGTAACTTGTCTAAGTTGTGGTTTTCTAAAATCCAGTAAGCTGCTGCAGACATTGGTTCTGTAAACTTGTCTGCAACTTTGACCACCCATGGGTATGAACCGAATCTCCAGTAATCTTTGTGCCACACGCTCACAAAATGATGATACATGTGCTTATTCCTCACATGGAAGACCGAATTAGTGGAAGATATGTTGCACCAATATTGCCACAACAAAGAAGTGCAAGCGGACCATGCTCATCCCCGAGCTCATTGTATCCACATCATCTCTGTTGCGGCATCGCCAGAGGTACAACTCATCTTCCATTGTTTTGTTTTGTACTCCCTTTGTTTTTATTTACTCCGCATATTAGAGTTGACTGAAGTCATACTTTCTAAAGTTTGACCAAGTTTATAAAAAAGAATATAAATATTTACCATAACAAACCTATATGACGTGGAAGTACATTTGATAATGAATGTAATGGTGTCAATATTTTTGTCTATAAACTTTGTCAAAGTTTATAAAGTTTGACTTTAACCAAAACTAATATGCGAAGTAAATAAAAACGGAGGGTACATATATACGATACAGTAGCTTGCAATGGGCCGAGATTCCTCTGACTCCGAGAAGGATAAAAACGATGGTCACTCTAGCAGCCATGAGAAGGAAGCTGCTAGCTAGCTACTTGGCTCGTTGCGAATTCTTTTCTCCAAGTTGGTTGTAATATGTACGTTGCGTGTTATTTCTTTCAAGTCTGTATGTACGTTGCAGCGTTAGTCCATGCATGGATGCACGTTCCTTTCCGTTTACTTTGTCGGTCCATGCATGCATTAGACCGTGAATCTTTCATCGATTTTCTGCTCCGACGACCTTGAATAGAAGTATTAGATTCTCTCTCTCAAAAAGAAAGAGTAGTACTAGTAGAAGATGCTCTCCTGAGCACGAGCTCACATGCACCTGATGTGAACCGTAAAATCCAAAACAGTATTGAAAGAATTTTTTAAAATTATTTTTTGCCAACAAACATTGACAAGTGTTTCACTTGCATGCAAATTTTCGTGATAGAATCACATTCATAGAGGCCTGGGCAACGAAGCAGAATTGATGCTCCCAAATGATTCCAACAATAATCTTTTTGAAGACACCGATATCTTTTTTCCAAGACCTGCATGAACACGATCATTATTTCATCCCGAAATATTGCAAGCAGGTGAAACACACATCAATGTCTCACATCTAAAGTTCTCTCATATTTGGAGACCCATACCTAACCTTCTTTCTTATTTCGATTCTCAATTCATTTTACAATGACTAAATACTTGTATGAAACAAAATAGTCCTGAAGTTTAGGATAAACACTTGAATTTATTGGATAAACACCTAATCAATTGGATCCGAGCCATTTCACTAAAAAATATTATGTGGACAAATCTAAAACTTGCGGTGTAAGAAGCGTACATGGGAGGTCCATATATACATTTAGAGACATTAGAATTGGACCTTAATCTCTCCACCTTAAGGCACTAGCAATTTCCGCAGTTGGATTTGCTGTTTTGGGCATCCCTAGCCATTAGATGCCCTTGTCAATGTGCGGATGGGCCGTGGATCATCATTCTTTGCAGAGTGGGCGAGGGACTAGGATGACGTTGCTAGGGCCACTATTCCCATTCTAAAATCAAAAGCATTTGGTTGATTCGGGTCTGTGGATGGTCAAAAGACCCTCTAGTATGATACCAGCAAGGGTCACAACGGCCTCGCCAGAGCATTTACAACAATGAACGGTTACAACGTGTCAATCGGGAATGAGAGCCAACAAAAATCTGTTTTCTAGACGTACTGGTTATAAGAATTTCACAACATCTTAACTAAGTACTCCCTCCGATCTTGAACTAAAACCATGATACTTATTTTAGATCGAAGGGAGTAAATCTTAACATCCTCCTTCAGTCTAACTTGTCTAAGTTGAGGTTTTTTTTAATCTATTAAGCTGTTGCAAACACTGATTCTGTAAACTCGTCTGCAACTTGACCATCCTTGGGTGTGATCTGAATTTCCAATAATCTTCATGCCACACGCTCGCGAAATGGTAACCTACCTCGATGCATGTGCTTATGCCTCACATGAAAGACCGGATTAGTGGAAGATATGTTGCACCAATATTGCCACAACAAAGAAGTGCAACCGAGCATGCTCATCCCCAAGCTCATTGTATCCATATCACCTCTGTTGCGGCATCGCTAGAGGTACAACTCATATTGTTTTGTTTTATACGTATACGGTACAACACCATGCAATGGACCGAGATTCCTCTGACTCCGTGAAGGATAAAAAACGATGGTTAGGGCCAGTTCTTTTGAGGTATGTTGTGGAAATAAGCTGCTGTGGAAATAAGCTCAAGATAAGCTGCTGTGGAAATAAGCTCCAGAAAATAAGCTAGCCAGTTCTTTTCAGTGCCTGTTTTTTCAGCTTCTGTGTGGTATGGTCAGTGAAAAGTCTGTAATGCCCTTGGACTGTACTGTTGTTCGGATTAAAGGATATTGCGCTATTTTTATCATTTTGTTGCCCATATGAACATAAATTTGACTTTCAAACACCAAAACTTGTTATAATCAAGCATAAGGAAGATCATTGTCTCGCATACGAATATCATACGTGCATCACTATCTCATGTAGTACGAGTACTTGAGAAGTACCGAATAAAAATGATCCCTAAATTATTACATGGTTCTCCCAACAAAAGCATACACCCTAGCAGTACTGCACCCTAGAGCTAACCATCAAGGGAAAACACTTGTAGCAATAGCATCACGGATGGAACCCATAGTACCATCATCAATGGGTGCATGGTGATGAGAAAGGCTCTCCTCATGAGCATAAGATCCACTCTCAACCATGTCAAAATGTTGATCACTTAGTTTGCTCTCACGAATGAAGTTATGAAGACACGCACATGCAGTAATGATCTTTGTTTGCGTAGCAGGTTTGTACCGGGTGATGCCGAGGAGGATTCTCCATTTCATCTTTAAGAACACCGAACGATCGTTCAATGACATTCCGTAGTGATGAATGTAGATGATTGAAGGTCTCATATCTTCCTCGTGGTGGTACTTGTTGGAAATCGGGTACATGGTAGCGTTGTCCTTTGTATGGTGCTAGATATCCAACTCTATTTGGATATCCAGAGTCAACAAGATAATATTTGCATGCATTGGTAATAAAGATGACCAAAACCAATTAGTTCACGCAAAACATTAGAGCACAAGAATGCATGTACAAGTTATTACCGTCTGGCGGGTGTGGAAAGTAGGAATATTCAACTTGTGCATCATTGAGTACACATGTGTCATCACTAGCCGCATAGTAAGAAAAGTAACAAATGGAATTGATGTGAACATATGTATACCTGTATCTCATTTTCCCACCATTCATCACTAGCCGCAATAGTCTTGGTAACAGGATCAAACCCAATGCCTGATGCCTTTTGGGTTAATGTCTTCCAAACAACATACTCTTTTTTTAGCACGTCCCACTTATTCTTGAATTGCTTTCGTGTATATTCTCTCCTCATGCGCTCAAAAAACTTTCTTACCACATTGTCATATCCAAGTGGTCTCAATGTTCCTTCTTTGCCACGGTTATTGGCATTCACTTCTTCCACACAAATATCAATGAAAGTTCTAAGACCCACATTATCCCATTGTGCTTTCATCTATTTTTCATCATGTCAATACAAAAAAATTGGAAGAATCAATATGTAGTACAAACAATAGCTAGATATTGCTTTTACAGTAGCATATATAAGCATCGCATCATGTCAATATTTCTTCTGTGCAACCAGAGGGCAACAATTGTACTACTATTTGGCACAATCAATACATCCATATCAAAATTATTTCTGCCATATATAGGCAATGCATCATAGCAAATCAAGATGAAAACATCATTCTTCAGCAGTACCTTGCAACAAATCTAGATGAACTTTTTTGCAAAAGAAATCACAGGAGGAGCTGCTCACCTTGGGGGCTCACGGCCAGGATGAGGGGACGGGGAAAGGGGGTCGCCGTCCGCCGGAGTGGGGCGACGTCCGCCGGAGTGGAGCCCTGGCCGGACCGGGCCAGGAGCTGCTGCTGCACACCGGAGACGGAGGGGATGCGGCCGAGGGAGGGGTCGCGCCCGTGCGAGCTGGGGTGGAAGATGTGGCCTACCCGCTGTCCATGTCACCGGAGATGGCCTTGTCGATGACCGGAGGACCTGACGACCGTCGGCGGCGGTGGCGGTTAGGAGGAACCCTAGGCGGAGCGACAGAATAGAGAAGGGGTCGAGCGGGAGGGAGGGGATCGAGCAGCCCGTCTGCCCCTTTTTTTTCTGCGTCAGGAACTCTCTGCAGGACTGCGATGGCAATTTCGCTGTAAAAAGTTAAAACAACAGCGGCACATCCCTATACCCTTTCGTTTTTAAGTGAGAAGCTGCGGGAAGCTGCGGGAAGCCACCCGACCCCAGCTTGTTTCCATTGTGAAGGAGGAGGAGGTAGAAATAAGCTAAGGTGGCTTCTCTAAAACGAGTTCTTTTGAGCTTCTAGCTTTTTTTGACAATAAGCTGCTAGAAGCTACAAAAGAACTGGCCCTTACTCTAGCAGCCGTGACAAGGAAGCTGCTAGCTCGCTAGGTACTTGGCTCATTGCGAATTCTTTTCTCCAAGCTGGTTGTAATATGTTAGTGTGTTATTTCTTTCAAGTCTGTATGTACGTTGCACCGTTGTCCATGTACCCACGCACGTTCCTTTCTGTTTACTTCGTCGGTCCATGCATGCATTGGACCGTGAATCTTTCATCGATTTTCTGCTCCGGCGACCTTGAATAGAAGTACTAGATTCTCTCTCTCAAAAAGAAAGAGTAGTTCTAGTAGAAGGTGCTCTCCTCACATACACCTGATGTGAACCGTAAAATCCAAAACAGTATTGAAAGAATTTTTAAAAATAATTTTTTTGCCAACAAACATTGACAAGTGTTTTACTTGCATGCAAATTTTCGTGATAGAATCACATTCATAGAGGCCTGGGCAACGAAACAAAATTGATGCTCCCGAATGCTTCCAACAATAATCTTTTTGAAGACACCGATATCGTTTTTCCAAGACCTGCATGAACGACGTTATTTCATCCTGAAATATTGCAAGCAGGTGAAACACACATCAATCTCTCTCTCTCTCTCTCACACACACACACACACATATAGAGACAATATTTTTTTAGGTTTTACTGTTCATCCAAGTGCATGTGTGCTCGCTTGCAGAAACTCTGCACGCGTAAGATACTACCAATCGCTAGCAGCTTCTCTCATGCTCTGCATATTGCCATGATGCCATCGATCCATTAAACTGTGTATGCAACGGAATCACTGGAAAACACCTAAGAAAGCAGGCGCACAGTCCAACCATGGGTCTTGGGGCTCGTGTCCACATCATGCCTCACTACTTCAATAAACATTCGACGGTAGTAATATGGTTTTTGCTGGACGCGGAGTTATTGCGCCCGAGCTCAGCTGAGCTCGTTATCTGGTGCGTTCGATAGCGCATGTGGATGTGCGCCGCGAGGTAATACGAGCACAGGAAAAACGATAGAAAATTTGTACTGTGCAGAAATACGTACACGGCAGGCGGGGTTGGTGGGCTTGTGTGTAACGTGCGGGGGGAGTCCGTCAACCATGATCATTTGGGCCGTGGGCTAGAATCGGCATTACCATCTGACCCGTGGCCCAGAATCTTTCCGATGCCGGTAGGTGGGTTTGGGGCACGAATTGTATGCGTATTCCAGTGCCCCCCCCCCCCCCCCCCCCCCCCCCAAGCGGCGGTCTCATTGAGGTCCCGGCGGCTGAAGATCTTGACTCGACGGGCGCCGCCGTCGACCAGCAATGGAGTTCCTGCTGCAACCAATACGCGGGTACGTCACAGAGCCCTTTCTCTCCGCCCGCGACGCCCGTCCCCCGCCGTCCCTAGCCCCCAGCTATCTTGTTTCTCTGGATTTAACATGCTTTAGCGCCTGTATCAGATCCACTTTCTTGGAAGAGGTTGGAGAAAGCTTGGTACCGCCGGCGCCGCCAGAGCTGGCCTCTGTGGCGGCGGAGCAGCATGTTGTAGATATGGTGGTCGAGCTTCCAGTTGTGCGGCAGGATACCTTGCCACCCGTGCAGTAGGCCGCCAGCGGCCATGCGCAGATTGTGGCAGGACCGGCGTCCGCCGAGGTTAGGTTGGAGAGCTCACCTCCGTCGTCAGAGTTGTCCACTGCGAAGATGAATCCGCGAGCCCCTGGGTGGAATAAGAGGTCAGTTGTGTGTGTTGGGCATGTTTAGCAGATAACTGACATACTGATAGTGATAGAACCATCAGATTACTATTAGTGCAGAACATCACATATTCTTGTGGTCTTGCTTATTTTTGGAGGAACTAGGTGGTCAGCATGTGTGCAGCAAATCTTGTACTTTAGATGTGAGGCAATGATCTAGTGTATTTGTACATACTAGATGATACCCCCGCGCGTTGCTGCGGGAAATTTTGTCAATCTTTTGGAGGTGTATGTATAACAAAGAAAACAGGCAATGATCGAATAAAGAAATAAAAGGCATGACACCAGGCGAGGCATTGCTTGGAAAAGCTTACACAATCATGTTCCATGATGAAGTTAAACTTTCATCAATTAAATGGCATTACTCAAATTTGACACATAGCAGATTGGGGGCTCGCAAAATATGGTTACCACATTATAGTTCAGATAACTCCATGCAGAAAATATGCAGCGGAAAAAGTTAAATCGTTTTGAGAGTTGCACAATGAAAATTAATGTACACACATACAATGGGGTAGGAAGTACAATATATTTAATGAAATTTAGTAATGAAAAGTTACGTAGTTGAGCAATTTCTGAAGTTTCTGTCACCGGGGATGCGTTCTGATATATGCAAATATCTGGTGTGACGAAGAGGCATGGTTAGTTGAAGCATTAAGTTAGTAGTCAAAGAACTTACCTGCAAGTATATAGCAGACAAAAAATAATTGAAAGCAACTTCGATGGAGATGAGATAAACAATCATTAATAGTAGTGCTCCCTTTCCTGAAACAAATTTAACTGTGTCCAAGTATATATCGACTTATCTATCCATCTCTTGCTTGGAAAAAAATATTACATCGAATCCAAAAATTGCTTACCAGTATCACCAGCATGAACAAAGGAGGGATGCACTCACCCATCCATACAACACAGTTCCAAAACCACAAGGAATTTAGGGTATCGATGCATCACACTGTACAACAAATTAAGGCAGAGTTGAAAAAATGTATCCAGAGAGGAACCTAATGGCATATACATGTTGCCGGCATCATAGGCCCATGGTTTAAGGCAGTGCGAAAAAGCTGTACACAGAGAGGATTTCTGAATCTTTTCGGAAAAAAAGAGAGGATTTCCGAATGGCATCTACATGGTGTCGGCATCATAGAGTAGACACCCATGGTGGTCGAGCCACCAGCCAGGCTTCTTCAAATGACGCATGGCAAAGGCTTGTTGAAAAAAAAAACAATCTGTGGCCTCCTCATACCCGACTAGTTTCTCCATATTAGGTCGAGTATGGCCAGGAACTCGTCAGCTCATGGTCCAACTTCATGCGATCTTGGCGTTGTTGTCAGTAGTGGTGGACTTATCGTGAGTTTGTCGTAGGACGGCCGCATGCATGTGCTGCTTCTGTATGACGATGATGTCGGACGACGAGGTGAGCGGGTAGGTGAGGACGCCTTGCTGCTCGCCGGCGAGGTGGACCTTGAGGTATTACTGCTATTGGTGCTGGTGTCCTCGATGGCTTAGGTAGACGGTGACGATGACTTTGAGGGAGGAAGTGAGGACACCGCAATGGAGGTGGAGGAGGCAGGTACACACGCGTTGTCGCCCTAGGATCATGATAATCATCCACGCACGCATCATCATCGCCATGGATGTGAGAAAGAGGAGGAGCGAGCCTGATGTAGGATTAGCCTACGTGCGTGGGTGAACGAAAAGAGGGGCGATGGATTTATGGGGGATGAAGCCCAAGGGGGATGAGCCGAGGGGCCTCGCAGGGGAGGCGTGCGTTGATTACCCTCCATCAGGAAGGGTATTAGTGGGATTTGATGGAGATTAAAGAAGGCCAAGTGGGAGAGAAAATCAAAAGGCGTTTCCATAAAAAATTCTCAGGGAAAAAGAATGCTGCCGTGAAGACAGGAAGTGTTGCGATGCAGAGATTAAAGAAGGCCAGGTGGGAGAGAAAATCAAGAGGCGTTTCCACAAAAAGTTTTCAGGGAAAAAGAATGCTGCCATGAAGACAGGAAGTGTTGCGATGCGGAGGAAAATCCTTTGGTGAGAAAAAGGATGATTGTCTAAAAAAAATCAGTAAGGATGATGAGGTGGTGGGGCCGTTGATGTGGATAGGCTGCATGTCAAAAGAATTAGTTTAGTGGGGATGAACTATTTAGGTATTATAGATTAGAACAGTCGTGAAAAATGAAAGCTAGGGTTTCATAGAATTATTTTCGGTTGGAACACCCATTGGACATATAATTGCATGAGTCTACAATTGTATGGAGTGTGACCTTGTTTTTGCATGCATCGTGTGTGAGAAAACATTATTTGCTGGGAAGATTACTGGATCCATTTGTATTGAAATGTGAAGTTGGCTTTATTTCGCAGGTTGAGGATTGGAGCTGCAGCACCGAGCAGGCCACCGTGTCCAAACCGCATCAGTGCGTTCGAGAAGGCAGTACGGAGGTTTGCTGAGAATCCAACGGAGAATGTTATCACGCCAGTTATCGGCACAACGTTCGACTCGGTGGATCAGGCATACGACTTCTACAATTTGTACTCCTGGGAGAAGGGATTTGGCATTCGTTATGGCAAAAGCAGGTTAAATGTGGAGAGGACCAAATGCATGCAGGAAATAGTTTGTGGTTGCTCGGTGAGTTAAAGGCTTTTTTTCTATTAGAACATGCAAATGAGAGTATTTTCCCTGTCTCTGCTAACATACTAACATGTGAAAACATTTTCACAGGGAAAAGCTGGGGTTGAGAACACGAGATCTTGTCACTGTGAGTGTCCTGCTCTAATTAGGCTGCTACGAGCAGAGGACAACGGATGGTATATAGCGAAGCATAGGGATACGCACAACCACTCGTTGTCGCCTAATTTTGGTGAGACAATCCACTGGCCATCTCACAAGCATATAGATGTGTACATCAGAGATCTTGTGAAGTAGTTGAGGCAGAACAATGTGAACTTGGCGAAGGTGTACAACATCATTGGAGGGTTTTTTGGATTGATGGAGAATGTTCCGTTCACAAAGAGGTCTTTGCGTAATTTGTGCGGGAAGATAAACAGGGACCATGCGGAAGATGACGTGAAGAAGACAATTGATGTGTTTGCTGAGATAGGAGCTAAAGATCCACACTTCACGTACAGGGTTCAATTTGACAACGAGGGGAGGGTCAAGAATCTGATGTGGGCAAGCGGGAGCAGTAGACTGCAATACTCTTTTTTTTGGGGATGTGATCACGTTTGACACAACCTACCGGACTAACCTGTATGACATGCCTTTCGGATTGTTTGTTGGCGTGAACAACCATTTTCAGAGTGTGACCCTGGCAGGTGTGCTTGTGCGTGATGAAACTGAAGATAGTTTTGTATGGGTTTTCTCAGAATTCCTCCGAATGATGGGAGGTTCTCCACCTGTGACCATACTAACAGGTAATTTCGTCCTATAGGTTGTGAATACTGAACAGCTCACCGATTGCTCCTATGAGTTAGATACACATTTCATATTTTTGTGCTGTTGGTGTTGTGCATTCACATGTGCAGATCAGAACCGGGCTATGGAGCTAGCGATCAAGAACGTTATGCCAAACACGACCCACCGATGGTGCAAGTGGCATATCCTGAAAAAGGCAAAAGAGACACTCGGTAGTTTGTACACAAAGAAAAGTGAATTCAGGGCTGAATTTTATAAGGTGATAAATCACATGCTGACGGAAGATGAGTTTGAAAAAGGTTGGGAGATGTTGCTGGACAAGTACAAGCTGAGATCTCATCCGTACATGACAAACCTGTTTGAGATTCGTAAGAAATGGGTGAAACCTTAATTTAAGGGCGTTTTCTGTGCGAAGATGACTAGCACCCAGAGGAGTGAGAGTGCAAACCGTATGCTAAACGGACCAGATTTTGCACGATTTTGTCGTAGGCAGGGTCACAAGCGAACAACTTGTCCAGAACGCGGAGATATCCCAAAGCAGCCTCGGAAGCCAGCTAGATGCAAGAACTGTGGTGTCGAAGGTCATTGACGAAACAATTTTCATAAAGCAATGGCAGTAGAACTAGCAGGAGGCATGTAAAAAGAATGATCAAAAAAGAATGCCAGGTTATGGAGTAGGTTATGAAATTTGAAAAATGCTAAGTCTGATGGAATGTTGTCTGTCCTGTGCTGTAAGTGGTTTGTAAGCGATGTCAGCAGATTCATCTGCCCTTGTTATGAACAAGGGATCAGCGGGAGCACCCCGCCGGCCTGGGAGGAGGAGTAGGAGCTTGCCATCTTCTTGGTTTTGATGGTTGCAAGCGAGATTGGAGAAGATAAGGCAACGGGTGGGAGAGTGTGGATTCTTCTAGTGGAAGGAGGCAGATGTATAAGTGGGGCCGGATGGACTCCGGTCGTTTACCACCTACCGTCTGAGCCGTGGCCCAAGAAAGGGCGTCCCCATCTGAGCCGCTACCTGGCGGGTGACGGGCGTTGCCTTCGACAAGAGAACATGGTGGGCCCTTTCGTGGAAAAAGGCATGGGATACCTGCCCAAATACGTTCTGATATACCTGCAGCGGTGGGGATCGCGAGAAACCTTGACGGCTATGATATCGAGTCCATCTGAGCTCGGGCTCAGAATAGGACTTTCGGTTTTTGCTGGGTTTTACTCCCTCCGTCCCATAATATAAGAATGTTTTTCAAGCTATGTTAACTTGAAAAACGTTTCTATATTATGGACGAAGGGAGTACTTGATAGAAAACAAATAGAGCACTCACAATATCTTGCAAACGAGGGGCCCTTTTTTTAGGGTTGCAAACGAGGGGCTTATGTTGGGCAAGCAGGTGTTGTTGTTTACAGTTTAGTGGGTTGGGCCAAACCTGCTTATGTTCTCCACTGTGTATTTGGGCTAGATTAGGGCTTATATGCTCCTAACCTAGGTCTTAGGCCCACCCATGTGCATGTCAGTACATAAACTTTGTGACTATTGTCTGATGAGTTGAGTTTAATAAATATATCAACTTGCAAAGTATATGAAGCATGAACAAGGCCAAAAGTTTGAACCACACAAAGGTTTTTTGATGCAACGATCATTTTTTTGAATGGTGAAATGTTTTTAGAAACTTGTGCAAACAATTTCTCACACTATATGAAAATTTAAATTTGAAATGAACACCTTTAAAAATTAAGTAAGGATTTTGGGTTTTATTTATTTATTTTTATTTCTTTGTGGAAATGGGTTATATGTATCTAGAATATCTTAAAATATAAACAAGAGTAAAATGATAAAAAAAAAGATGGACAAATGGACGAAGGAAGGAAAAAATGAACATGACGAAGAACGAAACAAAGGAAGAAAGAAAATCCAACTGGAAGCATTTCTGGTTGGTGGATCAGAAGGGTCAAACCTGTAAACACCCAAACAGACACAAAGGAAGACCGAATCCAAACAGATCCACCGAAGACCAGCACCGACTAAATCCTGCGAGATCCGACGGAGAAACATCTCCACATGCCCTCCGACAATACTAGACTCACCATCGGGACGGTGATCTCAGTCTCGCTTAAAGCAAGACATAAGCATGGCCCCTACTAGCCGTATGGAAAAAAGATTGCCACGCTCCTTATTCGGCGTTATCTCTACTCCTAATGTCTGAGTTGGTAGGATTGCGTCCACGATTTACTTTCGTCTGGTTTATTTTCGTCTGGTTTATTTTCGTCTGGTTTATTTTCGTATCACATCCCACCACCATATCTCATCAAGTTGTTTTTTTTACCTTCACAATAAAAACTTTCCTAACCTTTCCAAAGTTTCCTAACTAGACACATTATAAACGGGAAGGAATTGATAGCACGTTACCAATCAATAAAATTTAGTTTTATGACAATCAATTCTAAATCTTAATCTCTACTCCTAATGGACGAATTGGTTGAATAGTCCCACCATTTTCAACCGGTTTATTTTCAACCGGTTATTTTTCGTCTGGTTTATTTGTCCCACCTCCCACCTGGTTGAATAGTCCCACCATTTTCAACCGGTTTATTTTCAACCGGTTATTTTTCGTCTGGTTTATTTGTCCCACCTCCCATCTGGATTGATAGCCTTTATGGTAATCAATCACAATTAATCCACGTATGGAAAGGCTATAAACTCAGAAATCTCATCAATCCAGCCTTTATGGTAATCAATCACAATTAATCCACGTATGGAAAGGTTATAAACTCAGAAATCTCATCATCGTTTTTTTCGTCATCCTACCACCTCTGCTCAGTATAACCGGTACAGGGAGGAGAAAAGAGAAAAAAAAGCCCAGCTCGCACGACCTTCCTCCTCGATCCCATCTCGACCTCCGTCCCGCCGCCACCTCCTGCCCCGCCCCGCCCAGCCTCACCGCGCGCCGCCCGCCGCCGACGCTCCGCCCACCGCAGCCGCGCCCGCACCCATCTCCCATCGATGCGCCACCATCTCCTGTATCCATGCTCCGCCGTCTGAATCCCGCCGTCGAGTCTGTCCCGCTCGCCGTGGCCAATGATCGCATCGACCGGGACCGCATCCCTCCCCAAACGGCGGCGATGACGGAAGGCGCCGCCCAGCTCCTGACTGACGGAGTCGCCGGGTTACCGCTCCTCGGGGCCAGCCCCTCCCCCGTGTCGGGTCGCGCATCGGCTTGGAGGCCCCTCGGGGCTGCCGCCGATGCGGGAGTCCTGCACGGCCGTGGGGACTGGGGACCAAGCGGCGGGGCCCGTGTCGCGCTCCTGTTGAGGGCTTGCTGGGGTTGGCCGGGATCTGAGCCGCCGTCGATGGATTTCTTGCAGGTTGGCTACATGTTGCTTCGGATTTGGTACTATCCCCATCTCCCTCTCTCCCTGGACAGCCGTGGACAGGCGGACGTGCTCCTACTCCTCACAAGGCACCCACATTCTTTATTAGCAAGCCAATCCAAAACTTCAGCATGCATTTTTTTTTGAAAGGACAATTAAGTATCTTTGTTAGTAACATCTTTGTCAGAAATTAGAAAAACGCCAGTGCATTAGTTGAGCTAATCAGCTAGCTTCATCTCTTGGATTATGAATTGATAGTATGGCACATGTTGTATCGTTATAAGCAATTTTTGTTAGGAGGTAAGATTTTAGTGTCGTACTCGACCACGACAAGCAGCAGCTCGCGAAGCCTTTGCAATTCATGTATTTACAACATTTACAGTTCATCCAGTTGAATCCTTATATTGTAATTCTATTCCCTACCCTTTCTTACTTGTAGGAAATTCAAGTGTGGTACACATGTGAGTATATTCTCCTTCCCTCTGTTGTATGCATGTGGTCATTTGTTATCCCGATTAAGAATCAAGATCCACTACATTCTTGAATATTGAAGACTATTTTAGTTGCTCCAGATTAAATTTGATAAATACAATTTCCTTGTTGGTTCCATCTGAGTTGTATTATTGATTTGGGCAGTTTTCAGTAATCTTAAGCCGTCTTCAGATTTTAGCTTCCTCAATCATTCTGAATTATTTAACCTCAGTATGAGGTACATGTGTTCCAAAGATTAATCCTGAGAAATTTGTAGTTGACCAGTTGGGTCTATTTAATTTGTTCAGTAGAGTGCAACGGCAGTCACCATTGTTCAGATCTATTCTAAAGCAGCATTATTATCACTGCAATATCTTTGTTACTTCAACCAAATAGTTCAGCCGTGTCTTATTGATTTGGATGGGTTCTTACTAATCTTTAAGCCAACTTCAAATTTTAGCATGCTAGGTCAATCTGGATTATTTAGGGCCTGTTCGGCAACCCTCTAGCTCCCTCAGATCCTCAACTCCTCAGCTCAACTCCTCCGCCCAACTCCTCGTTGAAAAAACCCAGAGTTCAGAAACGTTTGGCAGCACAGCTTCGCGATCGGGAGCACTGGCGTGGGCTGGCAGCTGATTCGGCTTTGATCTGGCCCAGCTCGAGTGATAAGCTGCAGCGAACCGGTACGCTTGCTCACTTGGCGGTGGCATGCAGCTGTAATTCCAGTCAACTCTCGCTCCTTTGATTTTTGAGAGCAGCAGATGTCTAGCTCCTCAGCTCCTTGTAAAATACAGTACGCTCCGCTCCCAGCTCCTTTTTCTTAACTCCGGGAGTTAACCCGTTCGGCACAGCTCCAAAGCTGGAGTTGATGGAGTTGGGAGCTGGAGAGCAACCGAACAGGCTCTTAGTGTCAATTTTGATGCATGTCTTTAATAAAATAAGAAACTGATTTTGGGTGCTAAAATAAACACTAAACACTACTTGTTCATGGCAACTATGTGTAGAAAGACGATCACGGTGGAGATCCCAACGGTCGACGTGAAGCCAGGGTGGAAGAAGGGCATGAAGATCACCTTCCTAGAAGGAACAATCTGATATTTTTCGGTACAGTTGTGGCTAGCGCGCAACACTATCATAATTTAAAAACACTTAAAAATTCGCCCAAAAAATCACTTCTTACTACAAAAATACATTCTTCTCAAAAAATGTTATTTTATAAAGTTTACATTTTAATGAAATATTAAGTTTTATTAAAAAAAGAAATTTCCATGTTCAACATTTATTAGAATTAGATATTTAAAATGGCGAAAATGACCCATCAAGCAGGTTCTACCATTTTTATCGCCCGGTACTGTAATTTCTGTACATGTGAAATTTAACATGCATTATGTTTATATATAACTTTAACAAAATATTCCAAAAGCGTGTGGCGACGCACGGTATGTTCTAGAAGATGTGTTTTTCCGTAGTGTTTCTAAATGGTAAATTGTATGGTTTCAAGCACCTAAGAAAAACGTCCTACACTGATTTGATCTGTTCGCTCGCTTGCCCCACCCCCCCTCGCGGGCGACATGTGAATCCCCGACCCCCCCTCTCCTCCAATCCCTCCTCGTCTTTCCCCCCTGCCGCCGCCGGCGTGGTCCGCTAGGTCATTCCCACGTGGTGCTGGCAGAGGCGGGCCGTTCTTTCCCTGCTCACGCGTTGGGGATGTGTGTGTGGGGGGGGGGGGGCTGATGGAGGTGGTGCTCCTCGGGCAAAGGCATGTCGTTCTTTCCCCGCTCGCGCGTTGTGGGCCGTGGGTGCCCCTGATGCGGCGGCGCGGTCGTTGGCTGCAAGGCGCGTGGTGGTGCGGCTGGCTGGCGGCGTCCACTCCGCCCAGATTTGGGCCCTTTTGGGCCCCATCTGGGTTGGAGCGGGCCGGCGGTCCGATGTGCGGCGGTGTGGCTCTCTGGTGGTGGTGGCGAGGCATCGGGGGGTGCGGGTGGTGGCGGCTTTGTTGGCCGACGTGCTGCAGTGTGGCAACAGGGGCTGCCCTGACCCATTTGGGCTCGGTCGGGCCAGTAGGGGCCTGGTAGGCCCCTGTCGTCACGTCTGGTCGGCTTCGCGGCAGCGACGAAGGTTGTCCCCTCTCATCGGCTGAGTTGCGGATGCCCCCGAGCCCCTTGGCTCCTCTTCCCTCCTCCAGATCTCGTGTCGGTGGCCTCAGGAGACGACGAAGTTGGTTCAGTGAACGTGGTGGCAAAGGCTGGTGGGCGGCAGGTTGGTTGGTACACTTCAGATCGTCCGGGGTGGTGGTGGTTGTGTTTGGGTTAGTGAAATCCCTGGCGGCTCGTCCAACATCGACGTGGTGCAGCCTGCAGGCGCCGCCGGACCTCCCTAAAGGTCGTCGGGTATACGCCTTCCCCACTGTCCTCTACGTTGTCAATAGTCAAAGACGGTCTTGAAAAACGTACTAGACCCTGTATAGATGGAAGGAGGGAGTATGTAAAATTTGACATGCAACAAATACAAATTTTTAAAAGCCCGTGGCAACGCACGGGCAGTCTACTAGTATTTATATGGAGACGGCGACTCATTATGTGCTGTTTGACTTCCAGGGCGCGCTCTGGGGTCAAATTTGGCGCAGCCACTCGTGCTAATCTAGCTCTAGAAAAGTTCCTAATAAGTTCCAAGGAAAAATTGTGCTAATCAATTAGACAGCACATGCATGGTAATGTCATGAGAGAGACATGCTGCATCGATTGACACGGAGAAAGAAAGAAACGTTCAGGACCAGAAGATATGTACGTACGTATGACCGACGAATCAAACGCAAAAGAAAGCTGCAGGTCGAAGCATAAAAAGCATCTATGTACGTACGTGCGTGCGTGCGTGCGTACGTGGACAGCTCTGCAAGATATGGACCTTGGACGGAGACAAAATTCACGCGACATAACATATGTCCTTGGACCAAAAACGATTACTCTGGCTATCTAGTACTACCAGCTTGTAGCTTGGTTCTCACGTACGGCTGCTACAATGACAGATGTACATCGATCAAACGTTTTTACTTTCATAATCATTTGAAACTTTAATTTGGCGATCCTTATGGTCTGTCGTGCTGGAACGCTTCAGCAATCATGTTAGATACTACTCCCTTCGTTTTTAAATATAAGACCTTTTAGGGATTCCACCATGAACTACATACGAAGCAAAATGAATGAATCTACGTTATAAAGTATGTCTATATATATCCGTATGTAATTCATAGTGAAATTTTTAAAAGGTCTTATACTTAGAAGCTTGCGGCGACAGGGTATCCTCTCATGCGTTTTGCATGAGCAGGTGGTTATACATGCGTTCTGTCTTGATATATTTGTGTACGAAATACTAAGATTTCGTTCATGAAACCGGGAGAAAACTCTTCTATTAATAAGAAATAAATAAAGAATACCTGATGCTAGCCTAGGAGAAGGCTAGGACTCCTACATGCTTGTACAATTGTTCTTTTGACGGGAATATTTCATTGTTCTCATGCGAACTTTGGCAGGGGATATATACTTCGGAAACTCACCATTATTTTCTCCTTCGATACAATTAACAACTTCTATTACACATTACATTGTTTTCAGTCCCAGCTACGTTTTCCCTAGCTCCTTGTTTTCCATCAAATTATGAGAATCGAACTTAATTAGTTTAAGTGATCGACCTTCCTGCGAGGAGTATTGTCGCTGAATCCGATGCCCTTCCTTTTGGTGGGGAAGATGGTGAACACAAAGCCGGACAGAAACGCCATGCCCAGCGGCAGGTTCTTGAGCAGCTCCTGGGTGTTCCTATTGGCGTCCGGGAAGAAGCAGTTCTGCAGCCCCACGTCGCTAAATACCACCGTGAGGAAAACCACGGCGGCGAAGAAGGAGTGCACGAAGTCCAGGGGCCGGAGGCGGAGACTCCGGAGCTCGCCCCCGCCCCACTCTCGGCTCTCATCCTCGCCGGGGAAGTTGAACACGTTGAAGCCACGGGGCATGGCGATGCCGTAGTAGAGCTTTCCGTCGCGGCCCACGAGGCTGTCGGTGAAGGAGAAGAAGAGGCACATGACGACAAGGACGGCGACCAGCGCCACGGTGAGCCACTGGTTGGAGGCCTCGCACTTGCCGTGGTTGGTGAAGGACGGGGATAGCGCCTGGTACGCCAGCACCGTGCCCGTCGGCAGGAGCTGTGCAAGGTTCGTGACGCTCGACATGATCCTGTCCATGGTGGGGGTTGATGTTGGCGGTGCCGTGCCGGCGGTTGTTATCTCGCCACCGTCGTCGACTTCCTTGGTCGCGGTCGGCGGAGGCATCTGGATCGCCGTAGGCGAGGGAGAAGAAGTTGCCATTGTGGTACTGTGCTCGATGTGGGTGCGCTCGAATTTGTAAGTCCCAGCTAGGAATATTACGAAAAAGGGTTTTCCCCGCTTTATAAAGAAACAACCGAGCATACAACCAACGAAACCACAAAAAGAAAGAAGAAGAAGAAAAAAAGAAAGCAACAGAGGATACAAGATGCCACCGGACAACAGCAGTCCTGACAACCCTAGAAGCTAGGACATCGAGGACCCCGGCAACTCCAGGACATGCCCACGACACGCTCACGCTAGTGGAGCGGCCCGCTGCTGGAGGAAGTGCACAGCCGTCAACTCCCATACCGTTGCCGGCCATCCGGGAGCACGCTTAATCCCGAATGGACTAGGAGAGGATGGCAACACACTACCACGCCGACAAAGTTACTCCGATCAACGCCACCGCCTCGGGCCACGCCACGAAGAACACCGAACATTGTCGAGCAGGACCCACTGAAGAACCGGTGACCGACCATGCCAAAGCCGCGACCACCACTCACCCGTCCCAAAGGCGGCGTCTTCAAGAAGAAAGCGACGCCAAGACGCCGTCGCCGCCCAATCCAAGGGGATTCGAGTTTTCACCCGGGACAAGGAGAGGAGAAGCATGGGCTAGGACTTGATGCCGATCCCAAGAAGTAGAACGGTGACGGAGCGCCGCCGGCATCGTGGCTGCCGCAGCTCGCCATGGGTTTCCCCCATCCATAGCCCACTCCAACCAGCCACCAAACCAGCCACACGAGGTCGCCGGCAACCGAGTCGGCGTGGGTGGCCAGAGAACGCGGAGGTCGCCGTCTTCAAATCGAGATCCATGCTCACCGCCGACTCGCCGCCCGCACGGCCAAGTCCAGCGCCCGGAACCATCAGCACCACCTCCTCCCATCGCCAGGGAGGGGTGCCCTCGCCGGAGGAGGCCGCCGCCCCCGCACCTGCACCGCCCAAACTGGAGGCCCCGCCGCCACGCCACCTGCCCCGCCAGCCGCCGGCCACGGCAAGGGAGGTCGCCCGTGGTCCAGGCCGCCCGCAGCCCCCGCCACCCGCCGGGCTGCCGGCGCAAGATCTGGCCAGATCCGACGGGTGCGGCACCACCAGAGACCGCGGCCGCCGCGCCGCAAGAGGAGGCCCCGCGCGCGACGCCGCCAACCACGCGCGCCGCCGCTCAGAGCCCCCGCCGCCGCACCGCTGCACCCCGCGCCAGTGCAGCGCCTCCACGCGCCCGGGCCGTTCCGCGCCAGCCGGGGGAAGGCGAGGGGAGGGGAAACGAGGCCCCGCCGCCGCCGAAGCCAGCCGGGCTTTGCCCGCTGGCCCTTGCCGGCGGCGGCGAGGGGAGGAGGAGGGAGGGAGGGCGCGGAGAGCCGGCAGCTAGGGTTTCCCCCGCGTCGCTCGCGGGAGCGCGGGGGGGGGGGGGGGAGTCTGGACCCCAGCTAGGAATATTCCAAGCTGATCCACACGCTGCTGTTTATATAAGCAAATTAATCCATCGACGATTCCAAAGCCCAACCTAGGCTGGATCACGTGAGCGTTGCTTAGTCTAACTACTACATGGCTTGCTGCGTGCTGAAGGGCTCTAGATGCATTCGTGTAGTTTTGTTTAATAGTTCCTGTGGGTTACAATTCACACCTTCTTTCCCTTTTGAAAATGAGGTTTTTTTAGAGATTGAAAAGAAGGTTGACACACTTTTTTTTTATTGTAGTTGATTCACGACAACAAGATTAAAAACATCAACAAAGAGAGTACAAATGATACCTATGTGAAAACCCTTAAGATATGAATGTAACACCTATAGACTAGGTCGACCTTTTCCATAGCAGCACCTTCAAGAAGGGATAAAGGCCCTCGCGCTGTCATCATGACGTCCGGCGAGAGACAACCTGGATAAGGATTTATGCCCTTGCTACCGAGACAAACCAACAAATACTACCACACCAGCAATGAGACAATGCCTTATGCAAGTTGATCATTAAGCCCGGCCAATAAAGGTTAAGTCAGGAGTTTTCACCCCATATATGAAGAGTTGTTCCAATCACCATTTTGATGACAACTTTTCCAATAGTCGTGTCAATCAGTACTCCACGCCAGTGACACTAGCAGATTTGTGGGACGTCTTCCAACTTTAGACATAGCCTGACATGAGTAGTTTGCAGTGATCATGTCAATTTGGTGAAAGTCTTCAACGAGGAAGGTGGGAAGGTGAGGAACAGGGGCGTAGCCAAGCTCCGGGCTGCCCGGGCCATGGCACAAGGCTTGGAAGGAAAACACTTCGTACTATAGCTACAGTAATTACTGTTCCAATGAAGCTGGCCCGGGGCGTAGCCATATCTTGGCTACGTCACTGGTTAGAAAAGAAACTAGTTACAAAAGAAACTAGTTAGTCATTGGTTGTTTATCAGAGCAATTCCAATCATCCCATGTTCCACTCTCTATCACTATTTAAGGAGATCTGGCAAAAAATCTCACTTTAATCCTCTTTCTAGTTACCTAGAGTTTATAGCCCTTAGTCCAACACATTTCTGGACTACATCTAGAGAGAGAATATGAACTTTCTTTCCCACAAAACACCAGCTGCCATGACATTTTCTTTCCATCCCACCTACCCCCACCAGTCGCTGGAGCTCACGGCTGCAACAACAGCAAATCAGAGCTCACAAAAGGGCATCGCCGCCACTTGTTATGACTATAAGTTCTCATTACAAATATCAAATCGACGTAATGCATAGACAAGAAAACCTACTGCAAATTGACATGAATATGTTTGACCTAGATCAAAACTTGCAAAATTAAAGAAATAGATAGAATCAAAGAAGTATGGGACTTCTAATTTGTCTGAACATTTGAGTGTAACTCGATCTACTCTTATTTGTGAAGTGGCTCAATCAAATTTCATTTTTTGCACTAGCAATTAGACGACTTACATTGGCGAGCAAGTATTGTAGTACTAGAACTGACACAAGTATGGGGGTACAAAAGAGGTAATTGCACTTGCAATATACATAAACTTGTGGAGTGATCTCAGTTTAGCCCTCTCCTTACTTACCTAGAGTGTACACAGCCCTTGGCCAACCTATTTCTTCACTACATGTAGAGAGACAGTAGGGTCTTTCTTTCTCACAAAACACCAATCGCCACGAGATTTCCCTTCCATCTCACCTACCCCCACCACCCGCGGAGCTTACGACTGCAACCACAGAACGTTGGAGCTCACATCACTAAACGTCTCCGTGAGGAAAACCACAGCCGTGAAGAAGGCGTGCACGAAGTCCAGTAAACGGAGCCGGAGCCTCCGGAACTCATCAAGACCGGCCCACTCCCGCCTCTCGTCCTCGTCGGAGAAGTTGAACACGTTGAAGCCGTCCGGGGTGGCGACACCATAATAGAGCTTTCCATCATGGTGGCCAATGACGCTGTCTGTGAAGGAGAAGAAGATGCAAGCAGAGGCTAGGACGGCAACCAGTGCCATGGTAAGCCACTGGTTGGAGGTCTCGCACTTGCCATGGTTGGCGAAGGATGGGGACAACGCCGGGTACGTCAGCACCGTGCCCGTTGGCAGGAGCTGGGCAAGGTTCGCGACGCTCGACATGACCTTGTTTGTCATAGGCATTGGCACTGCCATGCCGGTAGCTGCTATCCTGCTTTCATCGTTGTTGATCGGTGGAATTATCTGGTTCACCATGGACAATGGAGAAGAAGAAGAAGATACGATTTTATGTATGTACTGTGCTCGATTAGGGCGCACGCGTGTCCTAGATAGGATTGTTCACGTACGCTGCTGTTATATAGGCAAATTAATCAAAGTCCTAGCTAGGTATACATGCACGCATGTACCTGAGTTTCAACTCTCTACTCTCTAGCTAGTTGTGTTTAAAAGTTAGTCTAAGTCGCAATTGAATTATTACCAACTAGTATGACATGATAGTTAATTAAGCAGCTAATTAAGCAGCACGTTAATTTCATTGTTACTAAGACTTTTCCCGGAAAGTGAGGAAAGAGAACTAGCTAATCATCGGCTTGTACATAACCATGTAGTAATTTTTAACTTGCGTGAATTTCCTACTGATCTCCTCAGACTGGTTGATTCCACGTGGGTTTTTGAAACAGATGAAGCAGGATCTACATGCAGCCCAACCCTACTCATGATCTGGCATGCATGCGACAAAACTGACAAGGGCCCCATTGTATTCTTTGTATACCCCTCATCCGTGATTCCTTCTCCTCCGTATTCTTCTGTAGCAACGTCATAGGTGGACAGCTAGTGGCCTGAAGCAAGATTCCTCTAGCTTCACATGCATGACTGCACTCTTGGATGCCCAATTTTTTTTCGAGAGTAAGCCAATAGCATACCTTGTCTTTATAGAAGGAAGAAAGACAGTTTACAAGATTCGAGCGGTCGATGCGAACATCCATCGCCCAAGCACCCACTCACACCCACCTACAAGGAATTCAAGTGTGATCTCTTACAAAACGATCTAAACCACCCGCACCCACACTGCACTCTTGGATGCCCAATTGATTCGTACGCATTTGCCATGCCTCCTTTATCCCACGCCCCCTGCGTTTATTTGTAATCAAAGAGAGAGAATTAGTGAAAGAACTCACGGTAGGCTTGGCTCCACAAGAACCTTCAACGTCGTGGGCAATCCGATGGTCTGCGGAGCTATGGGGAGTGCGCAGCCGCACTGGCGCCGGCCAACAGGCCCTTCTCGCTGGAATCCCCTCCGAGCTGGAGCAGCAGTGAGCACACATCCTACCACACTCCATCCGCTACTCCTTCCTGTCTAGTCGTGGTTGCTTTTGCTTGGATTCAAAACTTGGAAAGCGATTTTGGGTGGATGGGTCAGCAGGGTGATGGTGTAGGTACGGAGGAGGCTCACGGGACAGGAATAGCTAGGGGAGTGGACAGATACGATGTGACAGTATCCGGGTCGTATAGCGATGGGGAAAACGAAGTATGAAATTATTGTGTGGGGCCAGGTGGGCCAGGGCGCTCGAATTCATATGCAGCAGCAACGTCCGTGATATGAGCTATGGATGGAACGCGAAAGGAAAAGCCTTTATCGCAATAGTTACTCGTGTGCTTGCACCAAAAAGAATGGGAGCCACAATGCAGGAAAGAGGGTGATTTTTCTACCACGTACTACGTTATTATAAAAGTGTACATTGGTCAACCGTTCAATGTGTTAGAGATTCGTACGTTCGGATGTTGTTCATATATGACAAAGCATTAAGATACACCTTACTTGAAACACACACACACACACACACACACACACACACACACACACACACACACACACACACACACACACATACGCACGCACGCACGCGCACCAACATCACTCTCACCAGCTAGCTTCACCGCCCTCATATGATCCTAGCTAGATAAACTGGGATCTCGTATTACGGCAACATTGATCGTATCCATAAAAAACAGATGAATATTGACTTGTTGAACCATGATACATTATATTTATAAGAACAAAACCCGTACGTAAAGCAACCTGGCGCAGCCACTCGTGCTAATTAGACATTCATGTGCATGACATGAGAGAGGCGTATGATTGACACGGTAAAGAAGAGAGCGACCTCACAACACGAGCGGTTAGCTGATCAACGAGGTACGATATCTATTTAAGGTTGCCGGAGAAGAAAGAAACGTTCAAGCTGTTGGAAATATGAGCAATTTACCGAATGATTTTATTAACAGAAACACTAAATAAAGCATGACTAGTATAAAAAAACAAAAAGATTGATCATCAACCAAGGCAGCCGCCTCCTCCAAAAACCTAAGGTTTTCTGCCTCCCGCCGGCGCCGGCGCTGGTCCGTCCCGTCTCCGGTGGCCTTAGGGCCATGGAGACGGAGTGGATCTTAGCCCTTACCGGTGGGAGGGCTCCGTTTTTAGATCTTTTTTCAAGCTTTGTTAGGGTTTGTATCAGGCGAGACGGCGGCGGCTCCCTGAAGATGGAATAAAGGTCTCCCCGTCTAGCCCCCGTTTCGGTGATGCGTCTACCATCATCGGTGGGTGTGTGGAGGTGTGTCTCCGGTGGATCTGTCTTTGGTGGATTCACTCGGATCTGTTCGTCGTTTGTGTTCGTTTGTGTGTCCTCACGTTGGATCCTTTTGATCTACACTCTTCATCTGCGGTGGTTGCTGTTCTGGTGCGTTGGTTCTATGGAGCCTTAGTAAGACGACTTCCCGACTGTCTACTACAACAACATTTGCCCAGCTCCGGCGAGGGAGGGGCGATGACAGCGGCGCGCCTTCGGCTCGCTTCAGTGTTTGTAGTCGTCGCTAGGTGGTCTACGGATCTGGATGTAATTTTTTATTATTTTCAGTATTCGTTGTACTACCATGATTGAAGATGAATAGATTGGAAGTTTTTCCCGAAAAAAAAGCATGACTAGTATAGCAGTGATAAAAGCCATGCGGTTTGACAAAGAGAAGGTAAACAATATCTGCATATATGAGCTAGAACCGATCATCTCTAGAGCAGACAGCAGATCAAGATGCATATATGAAGTAGAGCCTAACAAGTCTAGAGTAAACACTAGAACAAGGAACTGTTGCAGGACTTCTAATAGAAAAAAACAAGAACACGTACCGGACAGCAGCCGGAGCAGAGGCACTGGACTTGGGGTCGGTGTCCTCCATGTCGTGGAGGAGGTTGTCGACGTCGGGAAAGTAGTCGTCGGAGTTCGGGGCGTCCGTGACGAAGAAGTCAGTAGTCGCGCAGAGCGCTCCCCAAAAACCTTATCACCCTTCTCCCGTACAGGACTCAAAAGGTGCGGTTTCGGAGGCCTACTGTCCCGACTCGCGTTTCGCGCCGCAAGTCGGGATGAGGAAGACAGCAGCAGCGCAGAGAATGGAACCGGTGGCGAGAGGAAGGAGAAGTTCTGTTGCATCTCTCTGGGAGGAGCGACCTTCCTTTTATAGACGCAAGAGAAGGAGGCGAGAGGGCAGCGACGGGAGGCGAAACGAAGAGACGGAGGCGAAGCGAACAGCCAGCAGCCGAAGGGCTGCACCGTTCGCATTCGAACTCCACTTTCACAAAAATCTTTTCAGCTTCCGTGTGACCTTTTGTATACCCGTAGATATCGGCTCGGCTCATTCCTGCAACCCGCGGCGTGTCGTGACGAGGCGTGGCGAGGCGGGCGGCGGAGGAGGAGCGCGTGTGGATATCTCTCTTGTTCTCATGCTCGTACAAGTGGGGAAAGAACCTCCCTTATAAGGAGGTCCAACTCCCACTAAACTAGCAATGTGGGACTAAATTTAGTAGTATCCCTTGCCTTGCACAAATGGGCTAAGTGGGCCTCTAGGATTTATTAGGAATTTCTGAAATAGTTATTGGGCTGCCCAAAATAGACTAAATTCCAGCAATCCCCCACGAGATCCCAGAGGCACACAGAAATTTGCCTTTGGTTTCAAACACTGTTTTATATACCGGTATTGCAGTGAAGACTGTTAAGTTGAACTTCCACCTAGAACTCTATGCTACACTAGTAAGCAACTTGAACAGTGGACTGGGTCTTGAACTGCAAATTTTCTGCGAATCTAGCTTCACATAAAGCCTTGAAGGATACGTGGCTACCATGGGTCTTCCCCGCGGGTGGAGCTTATGCGTCATACTCCGTGACCTTTCATGAATTTATTAGAGAGAACCCTACTCTCATAGATTGTGACGTTTAACAATCAGACTCATATAGGTGCGTTCTTCAAAAGATGTTCTGCAGGACAACATCTCTGCTTCAAAGAGCCACTTAGAACACATTAAGATATACATCAACCTGCCATGCAGATTAGAAAAGTATTGCATCTTCATGGAGTGGTATTTTAACAGTAAGGGTACTCTCCTCCCAGTTGACCAACAGCTTGTCTTCCACATCTAATTCACGGGATCTCCGATCACAAAGAATAGGTTACCACTGTGAACAACTCATATTGTGGGTCTCATACCCATCTCCCTTGATGCATTATCTATCACATTGCGTGATAGACCCTTAGTAAAAGGATCTGCCAGATTTTTAGACGTTTGGATATAATCCAATGCAATAACTCCATAGTTTTTCATTTTTCTGAGAAACTTTAACCTTCTCTGAACGTGTCTTGATGACTTCATGTTATCCTTTGAGCTGCTCACTTTAGTGATCACAGTTTGATTGTCACAGTTCATAAGGATACCCGGTACAGGTTTCTCAACTACCGTCAAGTCATTCAAGCACTACTAGGAAAAGGCATTCTAGTGGCGCACCAGTTTTGCCTACTAATGGCGCACCACTGGTGCGCCACTAGCATCACGCCATTAGAATTAAATTGTAATGGCGCATCAATGGTGCGCCATTAGTATCTGGTGTCCTAATGGCGCACCACCTGGTGCGCCATTAGTATAGCTCGGAGTGCGCCATTAGTATGCCTCCCAGGGGGCCATATGTACCCATGTGCTTTGGCATACTAATGGCGCACCAGTGGGTGATGCGCCATTAGTGTGATTATGACAGTGCGCCATTAGTGTCTTGTGTGGTGCGCCACTAGTATGAATATTAGGGATTATTTTTTTTCTTTTCTGATATTTTCACAGGTTACAAAATATATTATTGGACAGAATTTAGACAACAACACACATCAACATCAGATTCATCAAATACAATAGAAGATTAGTCTCCGAATACAATTCATCATATTAGTCTCCGAATTCAAAAGACCGAACAAAGATAGAACACTACAAGTCTCGAGACCGCGAGTAGCGAGTTTGTCTTCACATTACAAGTCGATATCGATCATCTAAACTACCATCACATAGAAGAGAGCTGCGGTCATCACGATGAGCATCATGGCGATGAAACTGGTCTTCATCCGGTTTATCCAATGCTCCCTCCTCTCTCCCGCTAGATAGCGGGCGTATCTGGATTCCGCCTCCACCCTAGTGGTGTACCCTTTGTAACTGTTACCGCTGAAATGGTGAACCTGTCTCCGACACTCCTCCCAGTCGTCGTAGACTCCGGGAACCTTACCCTTGTACACGACATACGATGGCATCTCTATGCACAAGCCAAACAACAGACAATACATAAGCAATATATAAGTATGCAACAAAAGGATCGGAAGAGAAAAGCAAGACATTAATAGCACGATTCATGGTCCTACTAATAAATAGCATCGATTACATCTAAGTTGAACGACTGTCCAACCCAAAGAGACATACAAGTTCATTAAAGTTTAATTACAACATGAGCCAATCAATGTTTCAAAACTACACATAGCATCACCACTGTTGACTCGACTCATGGGACCAGAGCATGGATGAAGCCGCCGTCTGTCGTGATGGTCAGGAAATTGCGGGCGTTATCAGCCTGCATTTGTAGCGTTGTGTCTATCTCACTGTTGGACGGTTGATGTCTGAGGTAGAACTGCCCCGAGGTACGAAGGACATTGAGGGAGTCCCGGATTAGGGGGTGTCCGGATAGCCGAACTATCACCGTTGGCCGGACTCCTGGGCTATGAAGATACAAGATTGAAGATTTCGTCCCGTATCCGGATGAGACTTTCCTTGGCATGGAAGGCAAGCTTGGCAATACGGATATGTAGATCTCCTACCATTGTAACCGACTCTGTGTAACCCTAACCCTATCCGGTGCCTATATAAACCAGAGGGTTTTAGTCCGTAGGACGAACAACAATCCTACCATAGGCTAGCTTCTAGGGTTTAGCCTCTCTGATCTAGTGGTAGATCTACTCTTGTACTACCCATATCATCAATATTAATCAAGCAGGAGTAGGGTTTTACCTCCATCGAGAGGGCCCGAACCTGGGTAAAAACATCGTGTCCCTTGTCTCCTGTTACCATCCGCCTATACGCACAGTTCGGGACCCCCTACCCGAGATCCGCCGGTTTTGACACCGACATTGGTGCTTTCATTGAGAGTTCCTCTGTGTCGTCACCGTCAGGTAGGATGCCTCATCCCGTCTTTAAAGACGACATTATCACCAAAGAAGCCTTCGCCGTCGGCCAGACTCTTCGGCTAGGTGGTTTCCTTATGACCACCAGTTCAGCCACCGCGCCGACGATGACTTCTTGGGTCATCGAAACCAATCTTCATGTTAACTCGGAACTTGCCGAGCAGCTAGATCCGATCAAGCTCTCCTCCGTGAATGAGCTCTTGGATCGCATCGCCGCCCTGGGAGTCGCCACCGACTACGATCAGATCGGGCCTAAAACCGATCTGAGAGAGATTAACTCTCCCCAGGCCACCCACCATGTCACTGTGGTAGAGGAACAATACGGCAACTCTTCTTCTATCTTAAGGACTAGCTACGTCCGGATTCCCGACCCCTCCATGCCGGACTCCCGCGGAGGGATGGATGTCGATCAAATCCTGAACTTAAAGTCAGGCGGCGGGTTGGATGCATTGGATAACATCCAAAAACCCAAACTTCCGAGTTCGGAAACTTCTCGACCCCTGAGTCTTAGATTCGACGGGGTTCCGGATTTAGTTCCACCCGCCCACCCAAACATTAGCAATCTATCCTGAATTCGGCAAGAGCCCGCTGAAACAGTACATCATTACTGGGCCAGATTCCTCCTGGTTATGGACAGGATAAAGGACTGCCGAGAGGAGGACGCAATCTCACTCTTCTGCAATAATTGCATGGACGAAGGAATCCTAAACGCCATAAGTCGTCGTGAAATTACACGCTTTACTGACTTGGTGACCACAGTACAAAAGTATTGTGCGATGGAGAGTGCTTGGAAAACTGAAAGTAAATTTTGGGATAATCCGGCCCCGAACACAGCCCTAGTCTGAAATAAAAGGGTGCATCATCACCAACCACCTGGGTTGAATACCAAAAAACAAAGACCCCCTAAAGGGCATGGAACTGTACTGGAGGGATGGCTCAACGGACCCTGCAAAATTCATAGCACAGAGGACGCCACTCCAACTCATAGCCTTCGAGCATGTTGGATTCTACGGCAGGTGGCCAAAAGTGGCGAAGAGCTTCTAGCTTCAGAATCCCAGCCCAACAATACCAGTACGGTATTAACAGTCTTCGAGACTTTCGCATCAAATAACATGCGGAAGCGAACACTCCGCAACCTTGCCGAAGTCTACCAAGTAGCAACAATAAATCCATGGAGTGACACGGCTATTACCTTTAATGCCAGTGATGAACCCAAATTCCGAACAGCCCGAGCACCAGCCGCATTGGTCCTCAGTCCAATAGTGGACGGCTTTCGCCTTACTAAGGTACTCATGGATGGCGGCAGCGGATTAAACCTCATCTATGAGAAAACCCTCCGAAAAATGGAAATAGACTGGAGCCACATTGAGCGAAGCAGCACAACCTTCAGAGGAATAATCCCCAGCCGGGAAGCATGCTGCACAGGAAAAATCACATTGGACGCAGTGTTCGGCTCACCGGACAATTACAGGTCCGAGGAGGTCACATTTCAAGTGGCCCCGTTCAGCAGCGGATATCACGCTATATTAGGGCGAGAGGCATTCACAATTTTTCAAGCTATACCCCATTATGGGTACATGAAGCTTAAAATGCCCGGACCTAACGGAATCATCACTCTCGCTAGTGATCCGAACATAGCACTCCACGTCGAAAATAAGACAGCCGCACTAGCCCTCGAGGCACTATCCGAAACCCTAGCGGCCGAGGAACTAACTGCGATGCGCTCCACGGTGAACAAAGACGATGTGATACTTGATAAAAGATCCAAGTCCACCTCTTTTAAACCAGTGGATGAAATAGTCAAATTCCAAGTCCACCCAACGGACCCTGCAAAGACGGCCTCCATTGGGGCACAATTAAACCCTGATGTAGACGCCGCACTACGAGAATTTCTACGAGAAAGCTGGGACATTTTTGCCTGGCACCCTTCAGACATGCCAGGAATCCCACGTCGGCTGGCCGAGCACAGCCTAAATATCCTAAAAGGATTTAAGCCAGTCAAGCAAGCTCTTCGGCGTTTTTCCGAACCCAAGAGACAGGCCATGGGAGAGGAGCTAGCCAAACTTTTGGAAGCCGGATTCATCAGAGATATAAAACATCAGGACTGGCTAGCAAATCTGGTCATTGTACCAAAGAAGGACAAATCCTGGCGCCTATCTGTCGATTTCAAAGACCTTAATAAGGCTTGCCCAAAGGATCCCTTCCCCCTCCCTCGCATTGATCAAATTATCGATGCCACAGCAGGACACGATTCGTTGTGTTTCCTCGACGCATACTCCGGCTACCACCAAATCAAGATGGCGGAGCCAGACCAAGCCGCAACGGCATTCATCACTCCATACGGCCCATTCTGCTTCAACACAATGCCCTTCGGGCTCAAAAACGCCGGCGCAACATATCAACGCATGATTCAGACATGTCTAGCAAACCAGATTGGCAAAACAGTGGAGGCATATGTAGATGACGTGGTCGTCAAATCCAAGCATGTCGAAACTCTAGTAGACGACTTGAGGCTCACATTCGACAATCTCCGAAAATACGACATTAAGCTCAATCCGAAAAAATGCGTGAGGGAGTCCCGGACTAGGGGGTGTCCGGATAGCCGGACTATCGTCACGACCGGACTCCAAGACTATGAAGATACAAGATTGAAGACTTCGTCCCGTGTCCGGATGGGACTTTCCTTGGCGTGGAAGCCAAGCTTGGCGATACGGATATGTAGATCTCCTACCATTGTAATCGACTCTGTGTAACCCTAACCTATCCGGTGTCTATATAAACCGGAGGGTTTTAGTCCGTAGGACAACAACTTCAACATCATCAATCATACCATAGGCTAGCTTCTAGGGTTTAGCCTCCTTGATCTCGTGGTAGATCTACTCTTGTACTACCCATATCATCAATATTAATCAAGCAGGAGTAGGGTTTTACCTCCATCGAGAGGGCCCGAACCTGGGTAAAAACATTGTGTCCCTTGTCTCCTGTTACCATCCGCCTAGACGCACAGTTCGGGACCCCCTACCCGAGATCCGCCGGTTTTGACACCGACATTGGTGCTTTCATTGAGAGTTCCTCTGTGTCGTCACCGATAGGCCCGATGGCTTCTTCGATCATCAACAACGATGCAGTCCAGGGTGAGACTTTTCTCCCTGGACGGATATTCGTGTTCAGCGGCTTTGCACTGCGGGCCAGTTCGCTTGGCCATCTGGAGCAGATCGAAAGCTACGCCCCTGGCCGTCCGGTCAGATTTGGAAGTTTGAACTATACGGCCGGTATCCGCAGAGACTTGATCTTCAACGTATTCGAGCCGCAGCCGAGCGTGCCGCACTGTCTCGATGGGCATGATCTAGCTCTGCAGCCAAACAGTGCCCTGGAGGCCGCACCAGTATCCGCTCCGACCTTTAATCCGGAGCCGGATTCCCCAATCAAGGACGAGTGGTTGGACACCGCCTCGGGGGCTACAATCTCTATGGCGATCGAGCCGACCTCCATCCTTGTCCTTGGCGAGGACCTCGACTCCAGGGTGCCGGACTCCTCTCCGGACTCCGAACCCTCCGCGCCCCTGCCAATCGAATCCGATTGGGCGCCGGTCATGGAGTTCACTACCGCGGACATCTTTCAGCACTCGCCCTTTGGCGACATCATGAATTCAACAAAGTCTCTCTCTTTATCCGAAGAGCCCTGGCCGGACTACGGTCAGGAAGGTTGGGATGCTGACGGCGAAGAAATTCAACGCCCACCCACCACCCACTTCGTAGCCACTATCAAAAGTATACACGACGTGCTCGACTTCAACTCCAAAGACATCGACGGTATGGACGACGATGTAGGAGAAAACAATGAGCCAGCACCTCTAGGATGCTGGACAACCACCCCATCTCATGATGTATACATGGTGGACACACCTAAAGGAAATGAAGACGAGGAACAACGGGACGCCACGAAGGATAAATCCCTCGAAAAGCAGTCAAAACGGCAACTTAAACGCCGAACATAGTCCCGCCTCAACAAAGACTCAGCCATAAAGCAGGGCGAATCGGTGGACAACAAACAAGCTATTGAGGAATCGTCCGAACAAGACAACGTGGATAACAATCTGTCCCCGGCGACGACAACAGTCCGGACGATCTGACGCCAGACAAACTATTGGAGCAAGACGACCTCCAGAAAAGGCTCTTCGCCACTGCGCGTAGCCTGAAAAAGCAAAAGCGGAAGCTCAAAACAGCGGAAGATGCACTCAGGATCAGATGGAGCAAAGTATTCAGCACCGCAGACAAGTACGGCGACAATCGCCGAACAAAGAGCTACCCAAAAAGAAAGCTACTGCCCGAATTCGACGAGGAGGCCTTAGAGCCCCCACAATCAAAAAGCAAGAAAGCCACCCGGTCGGATGGACGACCTCACAGCAAGAAGAGAGCGGCGAATGGTGCCGCACACAAATCAATATGCGATCCGCATAAGGATTCACATCAAAAGGATGGCCCAGTTAGGTCCATCTATGGGCCAAGAAAGCATGCTCATCAAAGCAATGCAACACGCCAAAATTCGGAAGATCACGGTACACCCAAATACAGGGGCGCCGCACACCCCCTATGTTTCACCAATGAGGTGCTGGATCATGAATTTCCAGCGGGATTCAAACCCGTAAACATAGAGGCATACGACGGAACAACAGACCCTGGTGTCTGGATTGAGGATTACATCCTCCACATACACATGGCTAGAGGAGATGATCTCCACGCCATAAAATACTTACCCCTTAAACTCAAAGGGCCAGCTCGGCATTGGCTTAAGAGCCTCCCCGAAAATCCCATTGGAAGCTGGGAAGAGCTCGAGGATGCATTTCGGGCAAACTTTCAGGGGACTTATGTCCGCCCTCCGGACGCAGACGATCTAAGTCACATAACTCAACAGCCCGGAGAGTCAGCCCGGAAATTCTGGAACAGGTTCCTCACTAAAAAGAACCAAATAGTCGACTGTCCGGACGTCAAAGCCTTAGCAGCTTTCAAACACAACGTCCAAGACGAATGGCTTGCCAGACACCTCGGCCAAGAAAAGCCAAGAACAATGGCCGACCTAACAAGCCTCATGACCCACTTCTGCGCGGGAGAGGACAGCTGGCTGGCAAGATGCAGCACCAGCGACCCAAGTACATCCGAAATCAGGGATGGAAATGGGAAACCACGGCGCAACAAGGACCAGCGCCGGATCAAAAGAAACAGTCCAAAGAGCACGGCAGTCAACGCCGGATTCAAAAGCTCATGGCAGAACAACAAAAACCTGCCCCTTAAGGACAACAGCGATGAGCTATCAAACTTCAACAAAATCCTGGACAAGGTATGTCAAATACACAGTACTCCTGGGAGGCCTGCTAACCATACCCACCGAAACTGTTGGGTCTTCAAACAGTCCGGCAGACTGAACGCCGAACACAAGGGGCTCGACACACCAAGTGAAGATGACGACGAGCACCACAAGCAGAGCCCCGGAAAACAAAAGACTTTCCCACAAGAGGTCAAAATCGTAAACTCACTTCACGTGATCAAAGGGAAAAACAGAGCGGCGCCCACTAAAAGGCGCGCCGCACACTGGTTGTCAAAACCAATCACCTTCGACCATCAGGACTATTCCGGAAATATCCGGAACACAGGATGGACTGCCCTGATATTGGATCCTATAATCAACGGATTCCAATGTATACGAGTCCTCATGGATGGCGGCAGTGACATAAACCTGATATATCAGGACACAATCCGCAGGATGGGGATAAACCCAACCAAAATTTGCCGTAGCAACACCTCCTTTAAAGGAGTAATGCCAGGCCCATATGCCCATTGTACGGGCTCCATACTGCTAGAAGTTGTGTTCGGTTCATCCGGCAACTTCCGTCGCGAAAGGCTACTCTTCCATATTGCCCCGTTTAAAAGCAGCCATCAAGCGCTATTGGGACGCGAAGCTTTCGCCTGCTTTAACGCAATACCGCACCATGCATCTCTAACACTTAAAATGCCCGGTCCACGCGGCATCATCTCGTTAAAAGGAAGTATTAAGTGTTACTCGAGCACGAAAAACGGGAGACTGCCTTGACAGCCCCACAGCTATTCGGCTCTACTAGGCAAAGAACCTGAATTGGTCATTCACTCTCCGGACACGGCTAGACGAGTCCGGCGCCTACTCGCAGCACACCCCCATACGAGGGGCTGCATGCATGTATAATAAGAGACAATAAAGCTCAACTCAATTCACTTCTTCGAACAGTACTCTGTTTATTTACTATTAAGTACATATTTTGCACGATCCTTTTTTCTTTTAAAAACTAAAGTTCCTCTCTTTTACAGATGAACAACGTGCTACACCCGTCCAGGATACGGCACAACAGAGACACGGGCGCAGATGTGCAGTAGGGACCCGTTGCAAGGATTCTTTTCAGATTAAGACCCTGCGTAAACCTTTTTTTACTGTTTCTTGTTGATGTACATCCCCCGGTTCCTTACTATAACCGAGGAGGAGGCTTGTGTTTTGGCATTGACTGCATCAGAATTTTTGCGCGTACCTAGACATCAGGGGCTTAGGGCATTATTCTGCCCATTTTCATAAAGACCGAATACCTTAGGGAGTATTAGGCGTCTCGAGTTAGGACTTATATGCATCAGCTCCGAATCATGTCTTTGGTCAAATGTTGGGTTGCCCGGCTCCTGTGTTTTGTTGCCTTACGTTCCGTTTTCACGGCTAACGCGGCACCAGGAGAACCACTGCGATTGTGCCCCGGTTGGGCCGGGCGAGCACCTCAGTGGAGAAAGCCGAAAACTGACTGTCATGATATAGCGAGAGACTGGTCAACCACTCGATGACTTACAGGAATGTTTAGGATTCCTCCGCATTAACGAAGGACCGGTTTTCGGTTAGGCAGATACGCACCCCGAATGCGGGCGAGTGCGGTGCCCCCAGGGGCTATGTCGTAGCCCCACCCCCGAACTCCTATGGCTAAGTGAAAGTGATAAAGCATTATAGTCCGGTTGCCTGGTTTGCCACGCTATCACCTCCTTAACAGGACCAAGACGTTGGATTAAGTGTGAAAAAGCGCTTTTTTTGCAAACATCCCCGCACTATGTGCGTGGGGGCTGAAGCCAAGGACTGTCATCTTTCAGGTTATATACATATATACATAAACGGCCGCACAGGGAGTAGTTTACTACTTGAATGCACAAGTATAAAAAGCTCTTATATTATATTAAAACATTGTTTTCACAGATCATACATGTCATCTAAAACAAAATATCCTTCGAGCACTGCGTCTCTATTAACCGAGCGCCCGGTAGGACTTCTTCAAAGTAGTGCTCGGCAGGCTTCCGTCCGAATCTTGGGATGCAACATCGGTGGCCTTCATCTCTGCCCAATATGTCTTGACACGGGCAAGAGCCATCCGCGCTCCCTCAATACACGCCGACCGCCTCATTTCGTCGATACGCGGCACCGCACCAAGGAACTACTGCACTAAACCAAAATAGCTCTTCGGCTGGGGTCCGCCCGGCCACAAGTGGGTCAGGACATGCTTCATGGCAAAGCCGGACAACCGATTCAGTTCAGCCCATTCGGCCAACCGATCGGTCAGCGACAGAGGACGATCCGGACTATGGAATTGAGACCAATATAGCTCTTTCCTTCTGTGCCCCTTCTGGCCCTGGAAGTGCTCAACCGGGTCCGCAGCACTCGCCGCCAAGTCCAGATAAGCATCCTCCGAACTCCACAACTTATCCAATTGAGCATACTTTGGATCTGTGTATTTTCTCCGCAGCAGAAATGGTTTTCCAGCCGCAATTGCCCCGGCCTGACTCAGCTCCTCCTTGGCAGCTCTCAACGCCGCTTGGGCACTCTTGGATTCGTCGGCGGCCTTTTTTAGGCCCTCTTGTTCCGCTTGACGTTCTTTTTCAAGAACCTCACAACAATCGATAGTACTCCTTAACTTTTTGGCCATATCGGCCATTTCCTCCTTGCTTCGGCAGTGAGCAGCCCGTTCGGCTTCTAGCTCTTCGGCTGCCTTTAAAGCAGCCGCATTACTGATTCGGGCCTGCTCTTTTGCTCGGGCGAGTTCCGCCCGCAGCTCCTCCACGGCAGCGGCACCACCTGCATTAAGCATATGAATTGTAAGACATGAGCGTCAGGCCCCCTTACCAGGTGTCTGCATAGAAGTCATATACCTTGTGATTCGTCGAACCGTTTATTGATCAGCGTGATGTTCGCATCCGCCTCGTCAAGTCGCCGCATTAGTTCGGCATATTCATCAGTCCGGCTGGCCTCCGGACGCCCCGCCACCTGTTTAGGAGCGGTGATATGTTATAACTGAGAATTTGATCCTCGGCACGTTGTTAATTTTGACAACATACCGAGTCTCAGGGGCTACTATCTATAAAGGGCGCATTTTATATGCATAACTGTCAGAAGGTACATCATTTTTACGTACCTCAAACCCCGTCAGTAAGCTTCTGACGGCTTCATGCAATCCGCTCTCCGCGGATGCAATTCTTTCAATCACCGTACCCATTAGAGCACGGTGATCCTCTGAAATAGCCGCTCGCCTGAGCAGATCCTTCAGCTCCTCCGACCGCACACCACCTGGCGCCGGACCTTCTGGCCCCGCCGGACCTGGGGGAACCCTCCGCGACGACACCTCCGGGTCGTCTGCTTCACATGAGGGTGCGGCAAGTGGAGGCATTTCGCTCTCCATCATCTCCAGAAGAAGATCCCCCGAAGACGAGCTCTGCTGAGAAGGGCTGAGGTCCGAACTACAAGGTACAATTTCGGTTATCTTCATAAATAAATACAGGGATGTTCCTTATTTACTAGTCCTCTTCTTTTTAACTTACGGCTCGCTGGAGGGCTGATCCCCTTGGGGAAATAATGCGGTTGGGTTACTTCCCGGCGCCGGACTCTTTGCCGAAGATCCCTTTCCCCTCTTTGAGGCCTTGACCTCCGGATCTTCCGAAGCGGTCCGCTTCTCTCCTCGAGAGGCGGGACTCTTAATCCCTCCTCCCTTGATGGCCTCCTTCATAAAGGCAGTTGCTTCCCCGCTCCCCCCTTCGCCTTCTTTAAAATGCGCGACCTTCAACATCTTGGTCGGCGTGGGATCCGGCGTGGTCTCTGGGAGGGGAGCTGGACACCTTATCAACTTTGCCTTGGCTATCCATTCCTGTTGAAAAAAAAACAGCTCCTTTAAAGGGCACATATATAAAATAAATGAAGGAACAGCTTGTCCGGTTACAGGACTACATACTTGAGTATCCGGGCGATTGCAGCTTAGTCCTGCATCCTCGGTCAAGTCCGCACACTTCTCTTGTGATCCGAAGAACAGTTTATACATCTCTATGGGCGTCGTGCCCATAAAATTTTGGAGAGCTCGTGGTCCCTCCAGATTAAATTCCCACAAGCGGAGGGGGCGACGTTTGCAGGGCAGAAGGCGCCGGATCACCATAACCTGCGCCACTGCAACCAGATTGATTCCTCTTTCCTGGAGGTCTCGTATACAGCCCTGCAGCAAGGGAACGTCCTTGGACGGCCCCCAGTCGAGCCCCTTGTTGACCCATGATGCTAGCCGTTGTGGTGGACCTGAGCGAAAGGCAGGGAGCGCCGCCCATTTGGTGCTTCTGGGAGCGGTGATATAAAACCACCCCCGTTGCCACAAATCAAGCTCCTCTTCAAAAGAGCCCTCGGGCCACGGAGCATCGGCACATTTGCTTATGACCGCCCCTCCGCACTCTGTTTGTTGCCCCTCGATCATCTTTGGCTCCACCTTGAAGTTCTTGAGCCACAATCCAAAATGGGGGGTAATATGGAGGAAGGCCTCACATACAACAATGAATGACGAGATATGGAGGATGGACTCCGGATTCAAGTCATGGAAATCAAGCCCATAATAAAACATGAGCCCCCGCACAAAGGGATCCGTCGGGAAGCCTAAACCCCGAAGGAAGTGGGACATGAACACCACGTTCTCGCCGGGCTCAGGAGTGGGAATGACCTGCCCTGGAGCAGGCAGCCTATGCGAGATCTCGCCGGTTAGGTACCTGGCGTTGCGCAGCTTTAGCACATCTTCTTCTGTGACAGAGGAAGACATCCATCGGCCGTGTTGGTCGGATCCGGACATCGTCGAAAGTCCAAAGCGCCTGAATTTGAAGCTTTGGGTGTTGGAACTCGAAGTGCGAGGTGAACTCGATGGAGGGTGTAAAAAAGAAGAGGGCCTTGGTCTCATTATAAAGAGGTTGAATACCAAGAGCCCACCCCGTGGTCGATTAGGACTCGCCTTCGATAGAGGAGGCATGCCAGCGGGCCCGGTTGGGTTACCCACGTCCGTATTGGTGAGAATCCCGGAATAAGGGGGCACGATCTATGCTTTGATAAGACGTGCCAAGGAAACTGCCTCGCTAAACACGCAGAGGTAGAACAGTAAAAACGATTCATATAAAGGCCTGGCCGTGGTGTGATGTCATGCCGCAGAATATGTCAGCAGATCTGTGCAAAAATTATTCTCTCTACGTTGTTATGTGGAACTTGTTTTGCAGAGCCGGACACTATCCTTGTGTTCAAAACCTTCTACGAAGTATTCGGAGGAGGAACCCGCCTTGCAATGCCGAAGACAATATGCGCGCCGGACTCATCGTCATTGAAGCCAGGTTCAGGGGCTACTAAGGGAGTCTCGGACTAGGGGGTGTCCGGATAGCCGGACTATCGTCACGGCCGGACTCCAAGACTATGAAGATACAAGATTGAAGACTTCGTCCCGTGTCCGGATGGGACTTTCCTTGGCGTGGAAGGCAAGCTTGGCGATACGGATATGTAGATCTCCTACCATTGTAACTGACTCTGTGTAACCCTAACCTATCCGGTGTCTATATAAACCGGAGGGTTTTAGTCCGTAGGACAACAACTTCAACATCAACAATCATACCATAGGCTGGCTTCTAGGGTTTAGCCTCCTTGATCTCGTGGTAGATCTACTCTTGTACTACCCATATCATCAATATTAATCAAGCAGGAGTAGGGTTTTACCTCCATCGAGAGGGCCCGAACCTGGGTTTAAACATTGTGTCCCTTGTCTCCTGTTACCATCCGCCTAGACGCACAGTTCGGGACCCCCTACCCGAGATCCGCCGGTTTTGACACCGACAATGCGTCTTCGGCGTTCCAGCCGGAAAGCTCTTGGGCTTCATTGTGTCCGGTAGAGGAATTGAAGCAAACCCAGCCAAGATCCGAGCTCTATCACAATTGGATATTCCAAAAGACCTCAAACAAATACAAAAATTGACTGGATGCGTAGCGGCTCTAAGCCGCTTTATTTCCCGTTTGGGAGAAAAGGCGTTACCCCTTTACCGCCTCCTCCGGCGCACCGAACACTTCGAGTGGACGGATGCCGCCGTGGCCGTACTCGAAGAAATAAAAGCCATATTGGCAACAAATCCGGTCCTGGCCGTGCCCAACACGGGCGGACCAATGCTATTATATATCGCCGCAACACATCAAGTTGTTAGCGCGGTGCTCGTCGTCGAACGAGAAACGGACGGACACAGGTTCCCTCTTCAAAAACCAGTTTATTACGTGTCCACTGTCCTAACTCCATGCAAGTCCCGGTACCCACATTATCAAAAGATAGCATACGCGGTGTTCATGGCATCCCGGAAGCTACGACACTACTTTCAAGAGTGTTCGATTACAGTAGCCTCCGAAGTACATCTTAACGACATTATAAACAACCGCGACGCGACAGGCCGGATTGCCAAATGGGCCATCGAGCTCCTCCCATTCGACATAACCTATAAGCCACGACGAGCTATCAAGTCATAAGTGTTGGCCGATTTCATTGCCGAATGGACCAAAGCTGAACTCCCTAAAGAGTACGGCGCATATTCCAATTGGATCATGCACTTCGACGGCTCCAAAATGCTGGCCGGCCTGGGGGCTGTCGTCGTCCTAACGTCCCCAACCGGGGACACATTCCAATACGTCCTTTAGATAATGTACATGGACTCCAACAACGCAGCCAAATACGAGGCCCTTCTGCACGGCCTCCGGATGACAGTCTCCACGGGCATTAAACGCCTAGAGGTGCGCGGGGATTCAAACCTCGCGATATCTCAAATAAATGGAGACTTTGACGCCAAAGATCCGAAAATGGCAGCGTATCGCAACGCGGTTCTAAAAATGTCAGCACGGTCGAAGGGCTCGAATTTCATCATATAGCCCGGGATAACAACCAGGCGGCGGACGTATTGGCACGCATCGGCGCAAAACACGATGCCGTCCCGCCCAACATCTTCCTGGAACGACTGTTCAAGCCATCCGTACTATGGGAAGGGGAGTCCGAAAATAACAATCCGGACCCAACCGCACTGCCTGACACCGAACACTCTGACACACTCGGAGGCTCTGCCAACGAGATAACACCCTCCGCCCACGAAATAATGGCGGTTATTGCCCCGTGGACGGAGCCATTCCTAGCCTACCTAACTAGGCAGGAACTCCCCGAAGACCAAAATGAGGCTCGCTGCATAGTGCGGCGATCCAAAGCCTGTAAAGTCCATGAGGGAGAGCTTTATAAGAAAAGCACAACAGGAGTCCTTCAAAGGTGTATCTCCAAAGAGGAAGGGCGAAACCTCCTGGCTGAAATTCATGTCGGACTGGGTGGGCACCACGCCGCAGCCAGGGCCCTTGTAGGCAAGGCCTTCCGTACAGGATTTTATTGGCTGACGACCCGAGCAGATGCGCAGGATTTAGTCCAACGATGCATCGGATGCCAGCTTTTTGCTAACCAAAGCCACATGCCACCCACCGCCCTCAAAACTATACCCATCACCTGGCCGTTCGCGGTCTGGGGGCTTGACATGGTTGGACCCCTTAAGGGAGGAACCCACAAGCAAAAATACCTATTGGTCATGGTGGAGAAATTCACCAAATGGATAGAGGCCAAGCCTGTTAAAACGGCCGCATCCGGACCGGTGATAGACTTCATATCAGGGGTAGTGCACCGTTACGGTGTCCCCCACAGTATCATCACTGATAACGGCACCAACATCACAGCTGATGAGGTCAAATTATGGTGCAAAAACATGGGCATTAAGCTCGATTAAGCCTCAGTCTATCACCCTCAAACTAACGGTCAAGTCGAGCGGGCAAACGGTCTAATCATGAGCACCATTAAACCCAGACTAGTGCGGTCCCTTAAGGAATCTAACACACACTGGGTAGAGGAGCTCGACTCCGTACTCTGGGGGCTGCGGACCACGCCAAACTGTACTACCGGATTCACACCATTTTTTATGGTGTACGGCGCAGAGGCAGTTTTGCCCTGCGACATAATTCATGACTCACCTCGCATGCGCATGTATGAAGAAAGAGAAGCCGAACTCGATCGGCAGGACAGCCTAGACGCCTTGGAGGAGGAGCGCGACATGGCAAAAGCTCGTTCCGCATTTTATCAACAGCAGGCTCGAAGATATCAAAGCAGAGAAGTACGGGCCAAAGCCTACAACGTTGGTGAACTAGTTCTACGCCTGCCGGACAAGAAAAAGGACAAACTCAAGCCCAAATGGGAAGGTCCCTTCATCATCGACCAGGTCCTGACCGGCGGGGCATACCGTCTGCGAAACGCATCGGATAACCGACTCGAGCCAAACCCATGGAACACAGCCCGTCTATGAAGATTCTACGCCTAGCGCCGGACTCTGGGTTCGTCTCCTTCCTCCGTCCAAAATTTATACTTTAGTTGTCTTTTATTTCTCTCCTTCCTCCTTCTTCTTGATGCCTTTTGAGGCTCGCTTGCGCTTTGTTCGCACATACTTGACGCGCCACTCGCGCTCATTATACCTGGGGGCTTCTTTAACAGAAGCTTATTTATACGGGCTTTATGCCCAACACATGTGTCAAACTTCCGCATGTACCTTTTATTCACCATTATATGCATCGATATGACTTAAGTTTTGGCCAAGCTGGGTTGCCTGGCTCCTGTGCTTACCCCTATGTTCCCGATTGTTCGGCTAGGCGGTAAAGGGAGCACCTCTGCGATTGTTACTGCCGGGTCAGCCGGATGTGTACCTTAGGGTGGGTGAAGCCGAAAGCTAGCGTTCTTAAGGGAATATTCGGTCGGTGAACAGAAAGATGATTTTTAAACTATTTATCCATCTGCCCCCAGACGATTTTCTGCTTTCTTAGCAGTTTGGACATGCACTTTAGGGCATGCCTCCCAGGGAAAGGAACCCTTAACGGAACTATTCTCCCTGGAAGATGTTTCTTACTATCCATGTAATATAACATAACTAGTTGGGCACTTGTCTGATACAGCAATAATGACCCCTACGCCTTGTCTCCTTGCATGCCCCGGTTCTTACATAGCCGTGAGGGTATTCAGACACACTCCGGACTATTGGGTCCCGAGGTTGAAGCGAAAAGGTCCGCTACGACAAACGATCTACAATCCGGCTAGAAGGCATTTTACATGTCATTTTAAATTACATAGTCAACTTGACTGATTGTATTCCTCTTCAATACCATCTAATAGGCTGTCTAGTTTACAGTCCTGCTGGGAGTATTTTGCGGCCAATTCTACTTGGCCGTACACTAAGCTTACATGGATCTCCTTCCCATCAGGCCCCACAGGTCCGACCTCGGCCATGTGGTTTGGGTCAGCCTTCGTGTACCGCGTCTTTACCATGGCCCAGGCCTCCCCGGCGCCTTGACGGCAGGCCGATATCTTCCATAGCCGGAAGCGCCGCCGTGCTCCTTGAAGCCGCTCTGCCAGCTCCCCAATGCCTTCGGGCAGGGAGATAGATGGCCACAAGGCCTGGGCGACGCCTTTCATCACCTGCCAAACTCGTTTGTGCAGCTGACGCAGTTCGGGAAGAAGATCACCCGAAGAACTGGGCATCTCCTCCTCCGGACGACCTGTGAGCAAACCTGCATACATGTTTATGTTAGTCGCCTTCCAAGCCGAACTCTTTCACAGTTCGTTTAAGCACTTACTGAAAATGCCGCGACGAAGCCGTCGATTCTCCTTTACAGAGTCAGATAACTGGGCACGAACATCCTTTAGTTCCTCTCCCAGTTGGGTGTTGGCATCTTGGAGGTTGTTTTTCTCCTGCCGCACCCTTGTAAGCACGCTCTCGCCGGCCTTTAGCTGGCGCAGGAGCTGTTGCTTGTCCGGATCTAGTCCGGCGCCATCTGCAATATTATTGGCAGACTTATACACACGCCGCACTTCACAAACTACTTATTTTTTAAAGTATATATTATCGGAGGGGGTCTCTGTGGCTCCCCCTGTGGCGGCTAGTGCGGCCTCAAGCTGGGCCTTGCACTCTTCAAGCTCCTGGGACAGTCGGGTATTCTTTTCCGTAAGATCCTGCACAACAAATGATCCTTAAATCAGTTATCCTAACTATTTTAAGTCTCGGGGGCTACTGGCATATACAATTGTCAAAATTCCTTACCCGTATGTCCTTTACATATTGCTTCGTGGCTCTGGCTAGACCATCTTGAGCGGCACGGAGGTGCGCATCTCCCGAATTGAAGGCATTCAATGCCTCCTGGGAGAAACATGCGTCACGAAGAACTGTCCGGCGGCGCCTGTGATTCATGGCACTCTCCACCTCGGAGTTGGTGGCGGACAATCTGTCGGCATCCTCTGTCGGAGGAGCATCCGACGCACGCCTCGTGTTTACCTCCGCTTTCGGACCCGGCGTTGGAGCCTGGCTAGCGGAGGCTCGATTGGCAATCTCCCCGGACACAGTCCGGCGAGCGCTCTTTTTCCTGAAAAGAGCACTGGTGTTAGTACGCCTTCCAGGAATCAATCCTGGGGATATGGTGGCACGCCTTACCGTTGTGGCGGCGTTTCAATCCGAACCGCACTTCTTTTTAGCCTGCGTGGCCGCGCTGCCCCTTGTTGGTTAGCCGCCGCGGGCTCGGCCTCCTGCCTCGAAAGAACCCCCTGCGAAACACCATCAAATACGCGGTGGTTAGAAATAAAGCACGGGTGGGTCATGGGATCCGGACTTCGGTCACGGTTACCTGGGAGGCCGGAAATAGTCCGGGGTAGTCAGCCGTGGTGGCCACCAAAGCATTGTCGATGCTAAGTTGATGGAACACCCCGTCGATTAGCTCCACCTTTATATCTGGGTCCTCTTCAGAGGCCGGATCGAGGGACCGTTCCGGATCCTCGGGTTGTGGAGGCGGGTTGTGTATCTTCTCCACGGCCCGGTGCAGTTCCTGCGTAGAAACCATAAAATGAGATATTTAACCACGGGAACATGGATCGGACAGGCCACAAAGATATTCGCTTACCAAACTTCGAGGATTATTCGAAGAAAACCCGTTCAGCGGACTGACGCGGAGAAAATCCTCCTCTTCTCCTTTGTACATGGTGGACAAGGTCTTCACCAGTTCGGTGACCGATCCCGGCCCTTTGCGGCCGTGGCGGGTGGCATCATCCTCCCCGTTGAAATCCCACATGGGGTGGCCCCTATATTGGAGCGGCTGAACTCCCTGCATAATGCATGTGGCCATGACACCAATCATGGTCAGTCCGGAATGAGCCAACAATCTTATTTGGCTCATCAGGTAAAGGACGTCCCTGCGAACTTCCCTCTGGGGGCTCCGCAGGCGCCAACTCAGGCGTTTCTTCAAAGGAGCATTGTTGAACTCCGGGAGACCGATCCGAACAGGATCCGGCAGCGGGACGTCTTCTATATAAAACCATTCCGAAGGCCAGTCTTCGGACGCCTTCTTCGGGGTTCCGGATAGATATCCGGTCCCGGCGATGCGCCACAGTTCGGCTCCGCCCAACTGATATATTGACCCCTCATGAGAACGGGGCACAAGGCAGAACAATCTCTTCCACAGATCGAAATGGGCCTCAACACCCAAGAACAGCTCACAGAGGGCCACAAAGCCCGCTATATGCAAGATGGAGGCAGGCGTAAGGTTGTGCAGCTGGAGGCCGTAGAACTCCAGAAGCCCTCGGAGAAACGGATGGATTGGAAATCCGAGTCCTCTCATTAGGTGAGAGACGAAGCATACCCGCTCTCACTTAGAGGGATCGGGAACGCTCTCCGCCTGCTTCCCGCCCTTATAAGTGGCGAGTCCGGAATGCACCGGAACCAGGAAGGCCGGGGGAAGGAATCCCTTGGTTTGGAGCGCCACCAATTCGCTGTGCGGGATTGAGCATCTCCCACAATCTCCGGGCTGAGGGCTGGGAGCGCGAGAGGAGGAGCCGCGTCGACTGTCCATGGTGGAATGGATTTTTTGTCGAAGGCGCTCTGATGAAGGCTCGCGAGGGGAGGATGGTGCGATCCGAATCTGGATCCCCGTCTCTTTTATAGATGGCTCATTTGCACAGCAAGGGGGGTAAATGTAAAGATACCCTGACTTTTCAAATTCGTTCGACACGTGGAAGATGGCCATTATTGGGCGTAGAAGCCAAAGGAGCGCAGCACTTATCAGAAGCCGGACACTATTCAACAAGTATATGGAATTTTGAGAAGAACCCGCCTCGCAATGCCGAAGACAATCTACGCGCCGGACTCATCGTCATTGAAGCCTGGTTCGGGGGCTACTGAGGGAGTCCCGGATTAGGGGGTGTCCGGATAGCCGAACTATAACCGTTGGCCGGACTCCTGGGCTATGAAGATAAAAGATTGAGGACTTCGTCCCGTGTCCGGATGAGACTTTCCTTGGCGTGGAAGGCAAGCTTGGCAATATGGATATGTAGATCTCCTACCATTGTAACCGACTCTGTGTAACCCTAACCCTATCCGGTGCCTATATAAACCGGAGGGTTTTAGTCCATAGGACGAACAACAATCATACCATAGGCTAGCTTCTAGGGTTTAGCCTCTCTGATCTCATGGAAGATCTACTCTTGTACTACCCATATCATCAATATTAATCAAGCAGGAGTAGGGTTTTACCTCCATCGAGAGGGCCCGAACCTGGGTAAAAACATCGTGTCCCTTGTCTCCTGTTACCATCCGCCTAGACGCACAGTTCGGGACCCCCTACCCGAGATCCGCCGGTTTTGACACCGATAGACATCTTGATGGATAATTTTCGCAAACTCTGACTGGATGCAAAAGAATTCTTGTCTGATGTCCGCGTCCTGGATTGCCGACAAGCTCGCGGCCCAATCTTTGAGATTATCGGGTAGCAGAAGGTGATGATGGTCCCGTACGATCGCCCGCATGTGATGGAGGTCATAGTAGGCATCCTTCTGACCGCCAGGTGGCTGCTTGACGTAGGAGAACTTTGTATTGTGGGCAAACACGTGCGCGCCGTACCGCCTAAAAGCTGGCTTGGCGAAGGTGCCTCCAGATTTGGCGTAGCCGGGGAGAACATCATCAAGAACTTTCTTGATATTTGTGTAGTCTATCTTGGAGTTACGGTCCGGGTCGAAATACGTGGCCATGGAATATTTCGGGCTTAAGAGGATGAGTGTGCAATGTGTGTCACTGCATAGAACACGGAATGTTAGAAAAAAAAGGAACGATCGAAATCTAAGAAATCATATGTTACGGGGCGGTGAGGGGATGACTTACTCGGGAAAGTAAGGCACAAGAAAGTTATCCTTATCTGGGTTTGCCAAAATGACGCCTTCGAGGTAAGAACTCGCGACTTGCCGGTCCCCTACGCTGCCCAAGATCTTGGCACGCATGTAGAAGGGGTCGACTATCACGATGTCCGGGGTCTTGTCTTTAATGATCCGCATCTCCATACTCAGCGAAAACAGCCGAACGAAGGTGTAGTGCAGCGGATGAAGGTTAAACATAGCAAAGATGTCATCAAACCGCAGGACGATCGTACCCCCGATGGCGCCGTCCACAAAGCCCTTGCCCTCTGGCACCTTGGCCACGAAAACCGGGTATGCCACATCATTCTCTCTGAGACGCCGCTTCTCCAAAGAAAGAACACTGTCATGCAGACTCCGCATAGCACCGGTTGCAGCATTGAGCATATTTGTCGGTAGCATCGCCCTACCCGCCACATGCACCCTCCTCGAGATATCCTTAGGTGAAGGTGGCCCGTCCAGAGCACGGATCGTACTCGGTGCCGGCTGGCTCGCACCCTTGTTACTCTTTCTTTTCCGTCCCTTCTTGATCTTATGTTGTAATGGGACCGAGTTCTGCTCACAGACCGCCTTCTTGAGTGTGTTGGGGCTGATAATATTTGGCACCTCGGCTATCTGAGGCTCGGTGAAGTCGGCAGCTGGAGGCGTCTCGTGAGAACTGAACGCCAGACGACGCCTGTTGCAACTGGGTTTCTTCGCCGTACCAGCTAGACCGCGGTCGTCTTGGTTGGGTTCTTGAGAAAGAGGCCCGCAGAATTCGTCATCGTACCCATGTTTGGCAAAGTACTTATCGACGTTGCTAAATGTACGGCCGTCGTCCTTGTCGTCATCGTCCAGATCCTATGCCATATGCATGTTCGGATCCTGTGCCATAGGGATGTCCGGCATGTCCGGTAGCATTGCGGCGGTCTTGCCATGGCTTGGCGCCGGCACGACTGGTGGTGTTGTCTTTGGGGTGGTGTCCCCCACCCCCAAACGAATCTGGCTCTTCGGCCAAAGCAGGGGCCAGCTTAGGCAGGCGCTGAGGGTCATCAGATCATCTTCGTCGGCCCCGGCGGGTCGAATCGGAGGTAACAACTCGTCGCAGCCTGGCAGCACCCGAACCAGTTGAACCCTATACACGGTGGGTGGCATCGGTTTACCCTGGAACACGGGGTTGCCCGGTTGAATGATTTTGCCCTTGGCGACATCGACCAACTCGTCATTCACGAAGTGCAGGAGAGTGCACGGAACGTCGGCAGCGCCCTGCGAAAACATGTAGGGCGTCAGGGATGCCCAATCAAAGGCAAAAGGAGATGAAGTCCTCGGCCGAGAGGCTTAATTAGTTACCATGATGATGGCGTCGAGCTCGGCTAATGTCGAGGCACCGCCAACGGCGGGCGTGCAACTGACAGAGGGGCCGCTTGCTGGCGAGGTGCCGGCCGGCGTACACCCGGGTGCATTAAGCTCCAATGACGGCCGTGTCAGCGTCGGAGACACCAATACCGCCACCGCCGGAGACACCAATGGCGCCGCCTGCGCATTGTGCGAGTTGCTGGCCGTGAAGCTGGGAATCGGGGGCGGCCCCTGTTGGCCACCCGCAATCCACGTCATCAGCCCATGAATCAAGGTGGGCATAATGCCGGTGAGCGTCGATCCCAGTTGTTGGTGCACTTGCTCTTGGACAATCTCTGGAATCCGTGCCACTTGTGCCTTGAGTTCTTGAACCTCGCGCGACTGGCTTTCCGAGCTGGTCTTTTCTCCTTTCGCCCACCAGCGGTATAGTATGACGACCATTTTGTGGACAAGCCTTTGCCGGCCACACGACCAGCTGACGACGGCTTACTGAGCTTATCCTTGTTTTTCATTACATTCAACGCCCTATTTAGAGTGCTGTCCCAAGCAAGGGTGCTCTGAGACGACCCCGAGCTACTGCTTTCAGTCTCCTTCGCCAGAACAAGCTCAAGCGCCCTGGTCTTCGGATCCGTGGTAAGCTCCTTTGTTATCGGGTCCTCCTTGTACCGGGCCCTAACATAGTTCCTGGTCTGCTTGTCACTGCTGTATTTCTCGAAGCGGGGCGGGAGGCCCTGCTCGGCACGCTCCGCGTCCTCCTTGTCCCATATAGGCTCCGTCACTCTGTAACCGCCGGGACCGAGTTTGTGTTCCCCTAAGTTCAACTCATGCATTTCTTTCCCCCACTGACTTGATTCGGAGGTTGCACTGCTCTCGCACTTGATCTTGAACTCCTTGTAGTCCTCTTCGCTGATCGAAGGATTTTTCGCCTTGATCTTCTCATAACTATCACCTTTCTCAATCATTCTCTTCACCGCGCTTCTCCAAGTACACAGGGCCGTGCTCATCCTCGTGAGGGCGGCACTGTTCACTTTATTCCCTGAGAGGCGTGTGTTTTCAAATTCAGCGGGGAACTTGTATCGTTCGTGCAGCTTCGTGAAGAGGAGGTTGCGGAAATTCCCTCGGTCCTTATGCCTAAGGTTCTCGATGTTGATCGAGACGGTGCTCTGGAGAATGCACCTGAGCTGAATCGAGTACCCCTTGACTATATGTTTGGGCTCCGTTGGATGCTCGTCGGGGTCTACTTGAGTAAATTCCTCCTTGACGGTGCGGAGCGCATTCGGGCGCTGGTCCTTCCGTTGCTTCTTCGGTTGGCTGCCATCTGTGCGTGCGCCGCCATCATCAGTGGTGGCATCCTTGGCGGCACCATCAGTGGTGTCATCCCCGACGCCACTAGTGGTTGTGTAGTCAGGATCAGTGTCTTTCGCGGCATCCTCATAGCGGTGAGGTTGTTCCTCCATCTCCTGGGACAGCTCCCAGAATTGCCTGCCACCCGAAGCGCCGGCCTCATCGTTGTGGGCCATGTTTCGCTCTAAATAGGAAAAAAGTTTGGTCAAAAAGTTGGTTATTTTCAAGGAACAAGATCATGGTCTCATCATTTAGGGTTTGTCGACATCGAGGAATCCTAAAAGCTAAGCTTTTAACATTTAGGGTTTGTCGACGCCGATGCATCCTAAAAGCTAAATGCTAAGTTAAGTTTTCATCATTTAGGGTTTATCGATGCTGAGGCACCCTAGGTTGGGCCTAATCACTTGGCTCTATTGCCACCTATGTTGGGTTTATCATCTAGGGTTTATCGATGCTAAGGAGAATTCTAAGTTGGGCCTAATCACTTGGCTCTATTGCCACCTATGGTTAAATGCAGCAAGAATAAAGGGGCAGTTGATCCTACTGAACTAAGTACTAAGATACCCTGGCCCATGCATTAGTAGCAAGTACCCCATATGTCCGATTTTTAGCAAAGTCATGCTAAAATTCATGGAAAATTTCAGCATGACCTTTGCTGAAAATAGGACATATGTAGTACCCGAATTTGCCGGAACAGAAGTTAATCAACATTCCGGCAAACTCAAGGGCCTCTCGGGGTACCTGAAAAATCATTATCCCCGCGTAATGAAGTCGCCAATGGGTCATTTCAGATAATCACAAGTAGCATCATCACAAGTACAACATCATCACAAGTACAGCAGCAGCAGCAGTGAATACAGGCATAACAGCAGCAAAACTGACTTGCTGTTAATGAACAGCGGCTAAAGATATATAAAACTCCATTGCAAATGTGCCATGTCAATAAAACAACTCATGGAAGCAAACTACTATATATTTTTATGACAAAATACATCATTATCAGGGCACATTATGGCCATTTTCTTACATGATGCAAACTGTACCTAACTGAATTTTTTGACAGTAGCTCAAGTTTTTGACAGTAGCTCCTCACCGTCTGTCGCCTGCAACACTTTTTATGCTAGCATCTCAAGTTTGTGCCATTGGAGCAAATAAGCAGGAACCGACATATGTAAGGTTTCAAGAAGACTCATCATCAGTATATATAAGCTCTATATTATATGATGTACTAAAGAACTTGAGCAAAAAAAGATAAATAGGAACATATTTCTCACCTTGGATGTGTTGCTACTACTGCACTGTCTGAACTTCACCTCCTTTACCTCCTCGAAAACCTGAAATATGCAGATGTTAGAAAGGTTCTAATTTGTATATGATGATTCTATCAGCAGCAGCAGATTTTTCTCATGCATTAAATTGGGCAGGAATTTCTGAAGCTGGATAACACTAGGTTCCAGACAGCAAACAAGACTCTGACATCTAAATTCCAAAGGGGGAAAAGTGAAAGAGTGAGACTGAAATGATGTTTCCCTTGTGGTTAGATTTTGGAAGGGGGCACATTCACAAGTCAAGGCATGTGCAGCATATCTCATCATTTTGTCTTAACTAGTACAGTATATGTCGTGATGGTCATGGCACTTGAATCCCCCAGGTCATCACACTCACTAAAACAGCCGCATCCATTGATCAAGTAAAAACAGTACAATTCGGTTTTAGTATAAGCAGTCAATAGTTAGATGAATGGAAAACATTGCCTGTCTAAGTAACAACAAACAGATGAAAGCACAGAATAACACAAGCAAATGTTTCTGTACTACTATTTACTACATTTCTCATGCTGACAAGTCTTTGATCCATTCAATCCATTCAATCCATTCCAACCCAACTACTACCCTACTACACACACACACACACACACACTGACAGAGACAGAGATATATACCACATGGATATTGCTGACTAGACTGGACTCTTTTCACATGGACAGACAGCTTCAAACTTCAAAACCAGCATCAAGCCAATATTCAAACACAAGCAACTATTTTCTTCTCTTCTCAAGCATAATGCCAGGTCAGCTAAAGGGAACCATTATATAAATATATTCTTGTTAGATCATCATGTAACTAGTAAACACACACACAAACTTGCTTCCATACAAACAAACCCCTTACTAACTACACAGACACACACATGTAAGAATGAATCCCAGCCAAATAATGTTTGGGGGTATGGCATCACAGAGCAGCAGCAATGGCATACAGAGCATGATGAAAAATGAAATACTAGAGGAATTTGACCTAATTTGACCTAAATTTGAGAGGGATTTAACCTAAATTCGAGAGGAATTTGACCTAATTTGACCTAAATTCGAGAGGGATTTGACCTAAACCTAGCAAAAGAGAGAAGAAGAGGGCATGGCCGGGAGGGAGGAGAGGAGGAAGAGAGGAGAAGAGAGGCAGAGGGAGGAGGGTTACCTGACCACGGTGAGGTGGTGGCCGGAGCGGAGATGACGGAGGGCGGAGATGGCGAGCTTGGGGGGGCGGGGAGGTCGCGGGCCTCCTCTCCTGGTGGACATGGGGCCTTCTCTCCTGGTGGACGGGCGGCTTCAAGACTCCAAGTCTCCGGCGGCTCCGAGGCTCCAAATCTCCGGCGCTCGCAGGGGAGGCGGGGCTCGGGGGGGAGGCGGTGCTCGAGGGGGAGGAAGGGGAGAGGGAGGCGGCGGGGGCGCGTGGGCGGCTGCGGCGCAGTGGGTCGGGACAGCGGCGACGCGGTGGAGGGAGGGAGCGGCGCGGTGGAGGGAGAGGGACGAAGTGTCTGGCGAGAGGGAGGGTCGAAGTGCATGGATGGGGGAAGCTTTCTAATGGCGCACCCTGCAGCGGTGCGCCATTAGAATGTTTTTTATATAGCAATGGCGCACCCACATCAGGTGCGCCATTAGAATTACTAGCCCGACTTGTCAGGTTATATTCCACCTAACACTATCTCCATCAGAACACGCCCACTAGCCCGACTGGTCAGCACGCAGCACACACACTAGGAGGTCCTGGGTTTGATTCCCAGGCTCCCCAATTTTTGTTTTTATGCATTTAAAATGTTGTTTGATATTTATTTGTGTTTAAATATGTTCAAACTTGTTTAAATCACAATAGTAATATTTTTTTTATAAAAACAGCAAAAATATTATCAAATTTTTTATTTGAAAATATTTATGAATATGAAAAAATATCATCAAATTTATTATTTGAAAATATCATCAAATTTTTTATTTGAAAATATAATCAAATTTGTTTTTTTTGCAATTTTAGTTGCATTCATTTGTGACGGTGGAGCGGGCCGAGGAGGGTGCGGGGGAGAGGGTGCGGGGGGTCGGCGGCGGCGGTGGAGTGGGGGAGGGTGCGGGGGGGGGGGGTCGGCGGCGGCGGCCAATGGAGCGGGGGAGATGGTGCGGGGGGTGCTCGGCGGCGAGGGGGACCAGATCTGGCGAGGTGGGATAGCGATCGAGATGGAGGGGGGTCGAGATCGAGTGTCCATGAAATTTAAAAAATATTCATGAGTTCAAAATTAAAGTGCCCATGAAATACAATCGAGAAATGAAGACTACGATTTAAATACAATCGATCTTAGCTAGCTATCTGTTCACAATCTTCTTGCCCTTCTTTTTCGCAAATGAAGTTCTTCTATGGAACGGGCGTCCTTTAGGTAGGGTGGTCCTGCTTCTTCTTGTGGTGTATGCTGCTACTTCATCGTCGTCGTCATGTTCGATCTTCGGGTTGCCGTACTTGTCGAAGTCTTGCTCATTGGCTACTCCATCCATTCCGATGATCTTCCTTTTGCCTCTCCTCACGACAACACAACTGGGCTTTGACGGGTCGGTAATGAAGAAGCATTGGTCCACTTGGGAAGCCAGTACCCATGGCTCATTTTTCGCGATGACGTTTGCGCCCGCGGTCTTGGATTTGGCTTCGGGTATAACCATGGTGGTGAAATACCGGTCTTCTTTTAGGACGCTCTTGGCCCATTTGACACGGAACATCGGGACCTTCTCTCCAGCGTAGCTCAGCTCCCAGATCTACTCGATCCTTTCGTAGTATCTGTCCTTGTCGTTACCGGTGTAGGATTCCATCGTTACCCCGGAGTTCTGATAACCATCGCTCTTCATGTCCTTGTCCTCGGTGTAGAATGTGTAGCCGTTGATATCGTACGCCTCATAGGTCATCAGGTTGTGCTCGGCGCCCTGTGACAAGGCGAATATGAGTTGTTCTTCCACAGAAGAATCCTCATGTAAAGGGTACGACAGAAGCTTCTGCTTGAACCAACGCGTGAAACATGAGTTGTGCTCTTTGATTATATCTCCGTCCGTCCTCTGTTGGCCTCGGTCATTGTACGTCTTCTCAATAAAGGTTTTGTGCTCTACCACCCAAGGATCGACCACGTCTATGTGTTGTAGCGCGACTAGGTTTGCTCTTTCAAAGTCGGCGAGTCGACCCTCAAAGTCGACATGCATTTCGCGACGCCCTCACGGTGACCCCATCCAGCGAGCCTGCCGAGGTGTCTGTTGACTGGCAGACCAACGGGGTCCTTGATGCCTAGATAATTCGTGCAGTAGGAGATGCACTCTTCGGTCAGAAAGCCCCTGGCTATGCTTCCCTCTGGACGTGACATGTTGCGAACGTATCCTTTGATGACACCATTCATGTTGGGAATATGCCCTAGAGGCAATAATAAATTAGTTATTATTATATTTCCTTGTTCATGATAATCGTTTATTATCCATGCTATAATTGTATTGAAAGGAAACTCAGATACATGTGTGGGTACATAGACAACACCATGTCCCTAGTAAGCCTCTAGTTGACTAGCTCGTTGATCAATAGATGGTTACGGTTTCCTGACCATGGACATTGGATGTCGTTGATAACGGGATCACATCATTAGGAGAATGATGTGATGGACAAGACTCAATCCTAAGCCTAGCACAAAGATCGTGTAGTTCGTATGCTAAAGCTTTTCTAATGTCAAGTATCTTTTCCTTAGACCATGAGATTGTGCAACTCCCGGATACCGTAGGAATGCTTTGGGTGTACCAAACGTCACAACGTAACTTGGTGGCTATAAAGGTGCATTACAGGTATCTCCGAAAGTGTCTGTTGGGTTGGCATGAATCGAGACTGGGATTTGTCACTCCGTGTAAACGGAGAGGTATCTCTGGGCCCATTCGGTAGGACATCATCATAATGTGCACAATGTGACCAAGGGGTTGATCACGGGATGATGTGTTACGTAACGATTAAAGAGACTTGCCGGTAACGAGATTGAACAAGGTATCGGGATACCGACGATCGAATCTCGGGCAAGTACAATACCGCTAGACAAAGGGAATTGACTACGGGATTGATTGAATCCTCGACATCGTGGTTCATCCGATGAGATCATCGTGGAACATGTGGGAGCCAACATGGGTATCCAGATCCCGCTGTTGGTTATTGATCAGAGAACGTCTCGGTCATGTCTGCATGGTTCCCGAACCCGTAGGGTCTACACACTTAAGGTTCGGTGACGCTAGAGTTGTTATGGGAAATAGTATGTGGTTACCGAAGTTTGTTCGGAGTCCCGGATGTGATCCCGGGCGTCACGAGGAGTTCCGGAATGGTCCGGAGGTAAAGATTGATATATTGGATGAAGGGTTTTGGAGTCTGGAAGTGTTTCGGAGGTACCGGGTGATGACCAGCATGACCGAAAGGTGTTTCGGCAGCCCCGGCAAGTGTTGGGGGGCTTCATGGGCCAAGGGAAGGGGGCAAACCAGCCCACTAAGGGGTTGTGCACCCCCCTCACCTATTCCCACGTGACCAGGGGGTTTGGGGCGCCCCGTCTAGGGTTCCCACCTCCTGGCTTGGGGGCCAAGTCACCCAAAGGGGAGATCCCATCTGCCCTGGCCGCCGCCCCCCCAGGGGAAACCCTAGGGCGACTCCCCTCCCCTTTGCCCCTATATATAGTGGAGGTTTTGGGGCTTCCTAACACACGAGAACATCTCCCTCTTGGCGCAGCCCTACCTCTCTCCCTCCTCGTCTCTCGTAGTGCTTGGCGAAGCCCTACTGGAGTACCGCGCTCCTCCACCACCACCACGCCGTCGTGCTGCTGCTGGACGGAGTCTTCCCCAACCTCTCCCTCTCTCCTTGCTGGATCAAGGCATGGGAGACGTCACCGTTCCGTACGTGTGTTGAACGCGGAGGTGCCGTCCGTTCAGCGCTAGGATCATCGGTGATTTGGATCACGACGAGTACGACTCCATCAACCCCGTTCTCTTGAACGCTTCCGCTTAGCGATCTACAAGGGTATGTAGATGCACTCTCCTTCCCCTCGTTGATGGTTTCTCCATAGATAGATCTTGGTGACACGTAGGAAAATTTTGAATTTCTGCTACGTTCCCCAACAATTCATCCTTTCGAACGGCATCATGCTGTGCAGGAACGTCGGCCCGAGTTGGATGATATCCTCCACGATATGGACCAGCAGATGCACCATAACGTCGAAGAATGCGGGAGGGAAGTACATCTCAAGCTCGCATAGTATCACCACGATCTCTTCATGTAGCCTTCTGAGTTGCCTCACGCCAACCGACTTCCGAGAGATGACGTCGAAAAAGTTGCATAGGCCAAATAGCGTTTCACGGACGTGCGTGTCCATGATCCCACAGATTGCAACTGGAAGTATCTGCGTCATCAGCACGTGACAGTCATGAGACTTCGTCCCGCTGAACTTCTGCTTCGCTGGGTCTAGGTATCTGCTTATCTTCCCCGCGTAACCGTAAGGAAGTTTTACTCCTATGAGGCAGGTGAAAAACTGCTCGATCTCCTCCTGACTTAGAGTGAAGCATGCTGGAGGGTAGTCATTTCCGGTCTTCTTGGCCTTTTTGCCTTTGCGATGACTTTCCGTGTCCTGCTTCGCCTCATCATCATCATCATCATTAGCGTGAAGCTCCTCCCTGATGCCCATTGATTTCAAGTCTGCCCTTGCTTCGGCCCATCTTTGGTCCTCTCTGGCATGTTGAGCAGGGTACCAAGCAGACCCTCGCACACGTTCTTCGTGATATGCATGACATCAAGGCCGTGAGGCACACGGTGGATCTTCCAGTACGGCAAGTCCCAGAAAACAGACCTCGTTTTCCATACCTTCAGCAGCGGCTCTGGCGCCTTTCGCTTCTTTCCCGGCTCTGGCGCCTTTTGCTTCTTTCCCGACAGTGGGCAATCTTTCCAATTTTTCAACAGCTGGTCTATTTCCTTGCCGCTCCTCGTACGCGGGCGTCTTCGGGGTTCGGTTTCACCATCGAACAAATCCTTGCGTTTCCTCCACGGGTCATTGTCGCGAAGCCACCTTCGATGTCCCATGAACACGGTTTTCGAAGACCCAGGATCTCTATCTAGCTGGCGATACGTTGTGTCATCCATGCACCTGACGCATCCAGAAAATCCGTGGACCACCTGCCCCGCGAGATATCCGTAACCGAGATAGTCGTGCACCGTCGTGAGCAGTGCGGCTCTCATAGGGAAATATTCTTTCTCTGCGGCATCCCACGTATTAGCTGGTGTTTTCCACAGCGTGTCTAGCTCCTCTTTCAGCAGCCCCAAATACAGATTGATGTCATTCCCTGGTTGTTTCGGCCCTTCAATTAACATACTCATGTGAATGTACTTTCTCTGCATGCACAACCAGGGGGGAAGCTTGTACATCCACACAAACACAGGCCAGGTGCTATGTGTGCTTCTCTGGCTACCAAACGGATTGACTCCATCGGTGCTCGCGCCCAGCACGATGTTCCTTGGATCCTTCCCAAATTCTGGGTGTTCAAAGTTCAACGCTTGCCACTGGCTCGCATCCTTTGGGTGACTCAGCATCTTGTCTTTTTTATTTATCTTCGGATCATTTGCGTCATCTTCTCGCTTCTTCTCCTCCCTATCCGCGTGCCAAGCAGGAGCTTTGCTACCTTAGGGTCCGCGAAATACCGCTGCAGACGAGGAGTGATCGGAAAGTACCACACCACTTTTCGAGGAGCTTTCTTCCTCTTCTTGTATCGAGTGACGCCGCACACCGGACATATGGTAGACTCCGTGTGCTCGTCCCGATAAATGATGCAATTGTTCATGAACACATGGTATTTCACGTGCGGTAAATCCAGAGGACACACGATTTTCTTCGCCTCCTCGAAACTGGTCGGGCACTTGTTCCCCTTGGGAAGACGTTCGTGCCAGAATGACATGTTCTCGTCGAAGCATGCGTCGGTCATTTTGTGTTTTACCTTCATCTCCAGAGCCATGAGCGTTACTTTCAGGCGGGTATCCTCGGGCCTGCATCCTTCATACAATGGAGTAACCGCGTCTATCTCCAGTTGATCCAGCTTGGCTTTCTCTCGGGCGGCAGCTCTTGTGTTATCCAACTGCTTGAGAAGCAGCTCTTGAATATGACGGTCCTGCACCCAGCCCATCGATGGTCCATCGTCGTCTGCTCCGCCGGCATCTTCATCTTCATGATCATGCCCTTCGTCTGCTCCGGCATCTTCCTCATCATCATGTCCTACATCTTCTACATGATGACTGTGTACAGCATCACTGTCGTGATCATGTCCTGGAGATTCTTCGTCTTCTCGCCCGCCCGTGCCGCGGTGGTTGTCTTGCTGCCCTTCCTCATTTCTTGCCCGGCCCCCATGGATGAATTCATAGTCATCTTCATCACCTTGCCACCGATAGCCATCCATGAAACCACGCAAGAGCAGGTGGTCCTGCACCTGCCCGGAACCCGGGTCTGCAATAAGGCTCTTCAGCTTGCATCTTTGACACGGACATCTTATCTCTGTCTCGTTCTTTTCAAGCATCTCGGCCTTCGCGGAGCTCAAAAACCTATTCACGATGCCTTCGGTCATCGTGCGGACCATGGTTGCCTGCGGGGTAGAGCAAAACGATATTTTAGAACCAAGAAAAAATTTGGCATGACTTTCCCTACAAATAGGACCAAAAGAATGCATAGTGCCAAAATTCTCGCCGAAATGGAAATGAATCAACATTCCGGCAAAATATTGGCAACTATCACATTTCAAATACCGGTACCTGCAAACACAAACATATATGCAACACCACAAACATATGCAACACCACAAACATACATAGATCTAGCTAGGCCACAAAACGTGCATGTGCACGTTATTGGAGAGGGAGAACAACATAAAGATAGCTTCCCCCTTGCTTAGCTATCAAAAAAAAGGTAATTTAACCACTTAATTTGGATGAATCTATGGTGCAAATGAGGTGAGGAGGAGGAGGCAGCCGAGACAAGTTTGGAGGAGGAGGTGGAGAATGAAGTGGGGAAAGTGAGTGGGTAGGTGGGTTGTCCAAAATATCTTGTTGGTCCCAGGTTACTAATGGCGTACCACGTGCAAATGCGCCATTAGTAACCCTGGTTACTAATGGCGCACCTGCTGCTGATGCGCCATTAGAAGTTTTGCAAAAAATATATATATATATATTCTAATGGCGCACCGTGGACTAGTGCGCCATTACTAGTTTAAACTAGTAATGGCGCACTGTGCTACGGTGCGCCATTAGTAGTTTTGCAAATAAAAAAAGAATTAAAAAAAACAACAGTAGTGGCGCACTGTGTGGCCGGTGCGCCATTACTAGTTAGCACAACTAATGGCGCACCGTGCCATGATGCGTCATTAGAATGTTTGGAAAAATTAAAAAAAATGTTACTAATGGCGCACCATGTGCCAGGTGCGCCATTAGTGTCTTCCACACTAATGGCGCACCAGCACATGGTGCGCTACTGCTATATAGTAGTGGCGCACCACATGACAGGTGCGCCATTAGTGTCCATTCCATCTATAGCCCTTTTCCTAGTAGTGAAGAGCCGGCGAAGCCAATCTGTTTCGACCGTAGCTGTATCTAGTGCTGTGAGTTCTGCTTCCATTGTTGACCTCGTTAAGATGGTCTGCTTGCAAGACTTCCAAGAAACAGCGCCACCTCCATGAGTGAACACATATCCGCTCGTGGCCTTTATCTCATCAGCATCTGAGATCCAGTTTGAGTCACTATACCCTTCAAGCACCTTTGGGTGCCCAGTGTAGTGAATTCCATAATTCGCAGTGCCTTTCAAATAACGCAAAACTCTCTCTAGAGCTTTCCAATGCACATCTCCTGGTTTTGAGACAAACCGGCTCAGTTTGCTAACAGCAAAAGAGATGTCAGGTCTGGTAGCACTGGCTAAGTACATAAGCGAGCCAATAATCTGAGAATATTTCAATTGGTCTCTAGCAATTCTTCGATTCTTTCGAAGCAACACACTAGCATCATATGGTGTTGGAGAGGGCTTGCAGTCACTTTAGCCAAAGCGACTCAAGATCTTTTTCACATAGTGAGATTGAAGCAATGTAATCCCACCATCATCGTCTCTCAACAACTTGATGTTCAGAATGACATCAGCCACTCCTAAATCCTTCATCTCAAAACAACGAGATAGGAAATCCTTGACCTCCTTAATAACATTCAGATTTGTTCCAAAAATCAGTATGTCATCAACATACAAGCAAAGCATAACTACCTCACCCCCACCATGGCGATAGTACACACATTTGTCAGCTTCGTTCACAACAAAGCCTGCAGCTATTAAAGTTCTTTCGAACTTCTCATGCCACTGTTTGGGTGCTTTGCTTGAGTCCATACAAAGACTTCAGCAACTTGCAGACTTTTCCTTCCTGACCATCAAGTACAAACCCATCTGGTTGTTCCATATAAATTTCCTCGTCCAACTCTCCATTTAGGAAAGCAGTCTTAACATCCATTTATGAACAAGAAGACCATGCGAGGCAGCTAGTGAAAGTAGAACTCGAATAGTGGTCAGTCGAGCCACAGGTGAGTAAGTATCAAAGAAGTCTTCACCTTCCTTTTGGGTATAACCCTTAGCCACGATCCGAGCCTTGTACTTTTCAATAGTACCATCAGGCCTAAGCTTCTTCTTGAATACCCATTTGCATCCTATAGCTTTGCACCCATAAGGACGATCAATTATCTCCCAAGTTTCATTCGCCAAGATGGAATCCATCTCGCTACGAACCGCTTCCTTCCAGTAGTCAGCATCTTTAGATGCATAGGCCTCTGAAATCGAACTAGGAGTGTCATTATGAGATACACAAGAAAATCATCACAAAAGGACTTTGCAGTCCTCTGTCTCTTGCTCCTAGTAGGAACTTCATTGTTCTTCTCCACAGAACTTTCAAAGTGTTCCATCGAAATGGCAGGTTCGGTAATTGTAACTGGTTCCTGATTCGATGAACTAGGCATCTCCTGATTAGATGAGGTAGCCATATCCTTCATGGGAAAGATATCTTCAAAGAAAGTCGCATCATTCGACTCCATGATCGTACCGACATGCATGTCAGGTACCTCAGATTTTACAACCAAGAATCTATAGCCAATGCTATGAAAAGCATATCCCAGGAAAACACAATCCACGGTCTTTGGTCCAAGCTTCCGCTTCTTTGGAATTGGAACATTGACTTTCTCCAAACAACCCCATGTCCTCATATACGAGAGTTTTAACATTTTTCTTTTCCCATTCCTCGAATGGAGTTATCTCTTTGTTCTTTGTGGGGACTCGGTTTAGGACATGACATGCTGTCAATACCGCCTCCCCCCACCATGCCTTGGAGAGACCCGATGTGTCTAACATGGTGTTAACCAAATCAGTTAGAGTACGGTTCTTTCTTTCAGCCACCCCATTTTACTGAGGTGAGTAGGGAGGCGTCCTCTCATGGATTATACCATGTTCCGCACAAAAAGCATCAAGTTCATTGGAAAAATACTCTCCACCACGGTCGGACCTAAGCCTCTTGATTTTCCGATCAAGTTGGTTTTCCACTTCAGCTTTATAGATCTTGAAAAAGTTCAAAGCCTCATCCTATGATTTCAGAAGATACACACGGCAGTATCTAGTGGACTCATCAATTAACGTCATGAAATATTTCTTTCCACCTTTTGTCAAAACACCATTCATTTTACATAGATCTAAATGTATAAGTTCTAGTGGTGCAAGATTTCTCGTTTCCGCAGTCACATGAGACTTACGTGGTTTCTTAGCTTGCACACACACTTGACACTTAGATCCGTTGACAGTGGTGAAACTAGGGATTAAGTTCAACTTCGCTAGTCGCGATATGCAACCAAAATTAACATGACAAAGACGTGAATGCCACACATTTGATTCACTATTGTTGCAAATATGATTAACAACTTTATTGCAAACGTCTGATAAGGATAAACGAAACAGGCCTCCTGACTCATAGCCTTTACCAACAAAGGTTCCATACTTGGATATTATAAATTTATTCGACTCAAAGACAAGCTTATAGCCATCTCTACACAGAAGAGATCCGCTAACAAGATTTTTATTGACGAAGGGGACATAATGCACGTTCTTCAACCGCACGATCTTCCCCGAAGTAAACTTCAGATCGACCATGCCAACACCACGAACAGAAGCACTTGAACCGTTGCCCATCAGCGCGGTGGAAGTCCATGCGGTCTGATAAGACGAAAACATGGAAATATCACCGCATACATGCACATTAGCACCCGTGTCAATCAACCAATCAGGAGAATGACATACTGAAAGAATAGTGGGAAATATACCATACCCAGCATCCTTCATGTCAGTGTCTCCAATGACAACATTAGCGGTCTTGTCGCCTTTCCCAGGATGACGCTTGTCATAGCGATTGGGGCAACTAGGAGCCCAATGATCAGGATCTCCACACACATGACAAGCACCTTTCTTCTTGTCACTCTTCTTCTTGAAGTTCGTGTGTTGTACAGCCTTGTTCTTCCCATCAAACTTTGCTTTACCATCAAGCTTGCCCTTGTTCTTGAACTTGTGGGACTGGAAATTTTTCTTCTGTACCAGATTGGCACTAGATCCTCCCTCAATACCTCGAGCACGTGTGTCCTTTGCTCTCGCCTTTTCTTCCACATCAAGAGTACCAATGAGATCCGGAACGGAAAACTCCTGTCTCTTATGCTTCAGTAAGGTAGCAAAGTTCCTCCATGAAGGAGGAAGCTTAGTGATGATACCCCCGGCAACAAACTTGTCCGGTAGCATGCAATTGAAGTGCTCAAGTTCTCTAGCAAATGACTGTATCTCGTGAGCCTGCTCAACCACGGAGCACTCTTCAGTCATCCTGTAATCATAGAATTGCCATGATGTACAGCTCAGTGCCGGCATCCGAGACCCCAAACTTGGCCTCGAGTGCGTCCCACATATCTTTTCCATTATCAATTGACGCATAAGCATCAACTATGTTCTCACCAAGAACACTCAAGAGAGCAGCCTTAAACAAGGTATCCATTTTCTGAAAAGCTTGTGCCTGTTGGGCATCTTGCTCTCCTTCAGGTTTGCCAAGAGTGGCATCATAGCAAATCATGGTTTGAAACCATAAGACTGCTCTCACGCGCCACCTCTTATAGTGGATACCCTCAAACATAGGAGGTCTCATGGAAGCAACAAAACCACTTGGGGTAAATTGCCTATAATAAGGTTTTTGGATTGTTAGAAATATGAGTAATTTACCGAATGATTTTATTAACAGAAACACTAGATAAAGTATGACTAGTATAGCAGTGATAAAAGCCATGCGGTTTGACAAAGAGAAGGTAAACAATATCTGCATATATGAGCTAGAACCGATCATCTCTAGAGCAGACAGCAGATCAAGATGCATATATGAAGTAGAGCCTAACAAGTCTAGAGCAAGCACTAGAACAAGGAACTGTTGCAGGACTTCTAACCGAAAAAAACAAGAACACGTACTGGACAGCAGCCGGAGCAGAGGCACTGGACTTGCGGTCGGTGTCCTCCATGTCGTGGAGGAGGTTGTCGATGTCGGGGAAGTAGTCGCTGAAGGGCTGCACCGTTCGCATTCGAACTCCACTTTCGCAAAAATCTTTTCAGCTTCCATGTGACCTTTCGTTTGAGGCGAGGCGAGGCTGGCGGCGGAGGAGGAGCGCGCGTGGATATGTCTCTTGTTCTCATGCTCGTACAAGTGGGAAAGAACCTCCCTTATAGGGAGGTCCAACTCCCACTAAACTAGCAATGTGAGACTAAATTTAGTAGTATCCCTTGCCTTGCACAAGTGGGCTAAGTGGGCCTCTAAGATTTATTAGGAATTTCTGAAATAGTTATTGGGCTGCCCAAAATAGACTAAATTTCAGCACAAGCTTCAAGGTCCATATGCATATGCATGGACCAAGGACAAATTAAATTAACGGAAAAGAAATCGGTTGCATGCGGCTCCAAGTATCGTTATAGCCGGAATTACTGTTATCTAAACGCTCCTATATTTCTTTACGGAGGAAGTATCAACTTGAAGAAAAAGAATTCGTAATAAGCCTAGTATAGGTAGAAGCTTCGTTCTCACGGGTGCTAGAGTGATGACGGCGGCACATCCATTGTTCCTTTATCCTTCTGATGAGTCAGAGCAGTCCCGGTGCATTGCATGCAGTATCGTATACGTAGATACAACTCCTCCATTGGTTTGGAAAGTCTTCTTTATTGTTGTATCAAGAAATAGCATTGTTCGGCCTTTGCGACAAGATACTTTTCCGATTCAGGAGGTGAAAATTTACTTATCTTATGCTGATCATGTCCAGGGACCATGATACAGGCATGTGTGTTCGTTCTTTGTGTCCAGGCTCCACACCAGGCATGGACAAATCTTTACGTGTTTGTTCTTGCATTAACTCCGGTTTCTCCATGGACAAATACGGTTACGAATAATTTTTTATATTTCTGAAAATGGATACATATTTTATTAAAATATTAAAACAAGTTGATTGCTTTAAAAAAATGTTCATGCAGTGTAAAAGAATTGTCCACTCCACTTTTAAAAGAAGTTGACAGAATATGAGAAAACTGTTTGTCACATTCAAAACATGGCCACACACCTCGAATAAATGTTAGGGATATTTGTAAAATATTATAAAATCTAGAAATATGTCTTTATAATTCAAAAAAAATCATATCATTCAAAATAATATACATTCCATTTCAAAAAAATGCCCGCATAGTATAGAAATTGTGTAGTACCATTGAATAAAATGTATGTGACACTTTAAGTAAATATTCACATGTTTTCGAAAATGTTGGTCACCTTTAACAATATAATTATACAATGTGAAAAATGTTTAAATAGGTTAAAAAAAATGTTTCATGCCACTAGAAAATGCTCACATTGTATTTAAAAATGTTTACCAAGTATTTAAGAAAAAAATTCAAAGGAAGTATTGGAAAATATTTGTATATGGTATATTTGAAAAAAAATCAAGGTGTATCAAATAAATGTTATGCATATATACTAAAAATGTAAAATTTATATTAAAAAATAGACATGTGTCAAAAAGGAAAATCCCTAACATAACTATTGAAGAATCGCAAGAATACAGGAAAACCAATGAAAAAAAGGAAGAAAAGCAGAAAACCAAATAAGAAAAAACAGAGATAAAAAAAAGAAAATAACTCGAGCCAGAGGCACCACAGTACTTGGCCAGCCCACTGCGTCGCGAGTAAAGGCGAGACCGAGGTATGACTCGTACAGGACGGGAAATAGGGCTAGCGCTATAAGCAAGAGAGAGGTTCACGTTAGGGATAAAAACGGAGCGGAAACGGACTGAACTGAGTGCTATCACATTTGTTTTCATATTTTATTACAGAAGTAGAAACGAATACTGAAACCCCGGAAATGAATACGGAAACAGATACTACTGGAAACAGACACGGAGCGAATACAAAGCGGACACGGAAACAGAAGTGGACGTTGACCGGAACTTAAAACCCCCTTTTCATAGAGAAATACACAAAAAACAAACAAATATAATGAGTTGTTAACATGGCTACAAAATAATATCATGATGTTAGCAACTTAGTGTAGTATTGTAGTAGTACTGAACAATTATGTATAGAGTCAAGCTGAGTACATGTGTGGTAGTAGAAGTTGTGCCTCAGATTCATTCTACTAATTGTGTCATTGTGTGTTGTTTGGTGGTTGGGCCACAAAGGAGACATAGGTCTATAGTAAAACGGAAATTCCATATTCATGGAAACGGAAAGTTCCGTTTCCATGTCTGTTCCACCGAAAAACACCATTCCATTTTTGTTTCCCTTTCCGCATAAACAATTCCATTTCCACTTCCGTTTTGCAAATTTCCGTTTCCGTTTTCATATTTCCTCCCCGTTTCCATTTTTCCTCCGGAAAAAAAGAAAGTTTCCACTCCATTTTCATCCCTAGTTCACGTTGCCTTTAATTAAGTCAGGTGTGTTTGCTTAGTTTGTATCATGACATTTTAATTGTCCATGTATTTCAAAAATATGTCCATTTAATTTTTTTAAAGTATACAATGTTAAAAATCACATAATAAATTGTAAAACAAATTGGTAGCATTCAAAAAAATATTATGACATTTAAAAAAATATTCAAGTGTTTCACAAATATGTCCATATCGTTTTTTAAATGTTTTACACTGTAAACAAAACATTGTGTAATTTTTAAAAATCAAGCGTTTCAAAATATTTTTCACATTTTAAATAAATGTTCTAACATAGCAAAGGTTGTTTATGTTTAAACAAATTTTCATGGCATTTATGTAATTTGTCAATCCGGGTTAAAAAAATGTTCAACATGTATTAAAAAATGTTCAATTTGTGTTTCGAGTAAAATGTTTAACATGTATTTAAAATTTGTCAATGTGTATCTGAAAAATGTATAACTCCTACACAAAAAATATTGATGTATTTGAAAACGTCCCCATGTATTTGAATAATAAAAAATATAAAAAATCAAATTAAAAAACAATTTGTATTAAAAAAAGAGGAACTTGCTTAAAGAGCCCGCGCTATTTCTTGCATGTACCGAGTTGTAACCCTCGGCAAAGGCCTTCGCCGAGTGTACCTGGCAGTTGGTAAGGAAGCAGATTCCAGGAGTAACAACACGCCTTTGAGTTGGTGTGCTTAATCTAACTTTCAAATGTGATCATGTTTGTGCCAGGCTAGAATAGTGGCATGCAATATTTATGGTCAACATGGGCCATGGTCCCCAAGCTAAATATTTTCTTCAGGTTAATATTTACCATCAACCACTACTTTAGGCAAGATTTGACATATTTTTGTATATCAACTCCCTTAAATCTGTTAAAGGCTCAGGTAAAAAAATAAAATATATTCAAGGCTGAGTTAGCTCCTGCTCAAATCTTGGTGAAACTTCACCATCGTGTATCTACAATTCAATATCAGAGATGCTGGTCTGGTTGTTGTCTGAGAGCAAAGTATATGTCAACCATAGATGTTCTAAAACTTACAACTTAGCTTGTCTTTTATGTGCTTGTCAGGAAATTATTGTTCTCTCTTCTCTTCCCGTCCATTGGCTAGATATGTTCGGAATGCATTGAGCTGCGCAATAGGCATCAACTGCCACTTTTGCTTCAGCAGCAATCACTAATTTAATATCTGGCTTAATTAAAACAATCTGGTTGGTGAGGGAGGTGTGGCGGCTGCTGTAATTGCAGGTATATTTTGGGGGATCTGGAAAGCTAGAAAAACCTGGCCTAGTTCCAACAAAAGTGGACCTGTGAACCTAGCGAAGTTACTTTGCAGATTTGTTATTGTTTAATCATTGGAGCTTGTTACAGGTGTAGGGGTAAAGAGAACTGAGATCGGATGGTGGCGTTTATGGTGGTCAAAATACTTTGTAGCTTGAGATCTCTATTAGCGGAAATCGGGGTCACACCCTTTCTTCTCCCAACAAACTACTCCCTAACGTTCTTATATTATGGGACAGAGGGAGTAGAAGCTAGCTGTAGCTGGGTTCCTCACCGGTCAGGTAGGGCTGCCGAATCGTTTTGTTTTTCAGATCGAAAGGGATCGAGGCGACCTCCCAGTTACCATTACTCGTTCACAAAGAGACCAAGTGTGCACCAGTATACAGTTCAAAGGTGAAAAGTATAAACTGAAATAAAATTACAGCTAGGGCAAAAGTATGTTATAAGTTATGACAAAAAAAAAAGACAGCAAGCCAGCATTGCAGGCAAACTTGTTATTTACGGCTAGAACCACCTATTGATCGTTGCATCGCTTTGCATTTTGGGTTTTTGCTGGTCCTTTGTTCTTCAAATTCTCGGAGTCAAACTGCGTTTGATTGATTGACGGTCTGGCGAGGAGTGATGTCGTTGAAGCCGATGCCCTTTCTTTTGGTTGGGAAGATGGTGAACACAAAGGAGGACACAATCGCCATTCCCAACGGCAGGATCTTGAGCACCTGCTGAGTATTCCCGCCGGGTTTTGGGAAGTAGCAGTTCTGCAGCCCCACGTCACTGAACGCCACCGTGAGGAAAACCACCGCCGTGAAGATGGCCTGGACGATGTCCAGCCACCGGAGGCGGAGCTTCTTATAGTCGCGATCGGTCCATTCCTGCCTCTCTTGCTCGCCGGAGAAGTTGAACACGTTGAAGCCGTCCCATGTCGCGACGCCGTAGTAGAGCTTTCCGCCGCGGCTGATGCTGTCCGTGAAGGAGAAGAATACGCACATGATGGCGAGGACCAATATCATCGCCCCGGTGAGCACCTTGTTGGCGATATTGCAATTGCCGTGGTTGGTGAAGGTCGGGGATAGCGCCTCGTATGCTAGCACCGTGCCCGTTGGCAGGAGCTGCGCAAGGTTGGCGATGGTCGGCATGACCCATTTCGGTGCAGGCGGAGCTGGAGGCGCCGGTGCAGGCGGAGGTGCAGGTGCCGGTTCAGGCAATCCAGCTTGTTCCAATGCAGGCACCGGTGCAGGTTCTGGTGCAGGTCGAGCTGCAGCAGGTACTCGTGCAGGCTCCGGTACAGGCAACCCTGCTGGCTCCAGTGGAGGTTCTGGTGGAGGCGGAGAAGAAGAAGAGGCCATTGTATTGTGCTCGATCTTGGCGCCCAAGAATACTCCAAGCTGATCCACACATTGTTGTTGCTGTTTATATAGGCGAAAATGATCCCAAACTAGGTTACACATTGTTGATTAGTCTGACTGGATATGCCTGCATGTATCATGCATAAATGTACTTTCTCTGTTTCTAAATATAAGACATTTTAGAGATTTTAATATGAACTATATACAGATGTATATATATAGACGCATTTTCAAGCATAGATTCAGTTATTTTGCTCTGTATCTTTTTGCTCTGTATGTAGTCCGTATTGAATTTCTAAATCGTCTTATATTTAGGAACAAAGGGAGTATGTGGTACCTGTTGTGAGGATCACGGGTGAGTTCCACTTGTCACTGAGCGTGCAAAAATTATTGGATGTTAGACAGCTCCCTAAAACTGGTTGTTGTAGTTAAGTTCTGATGAGAGTGTCCTAGAGATAGGGTTTTTTTAAAAAAAACTATAGAGACAGAAGTTTTTTTTAAACTGTAGAGATAGAAGAAGTGGTAGTTTTTTGAACTCCAGCTTGCTTGGGGCGCACCGGGGCACCCTGATCCAATGAGCCGAGGGCCTTCCTTCCTCTGCCGTCCACTCGCAGCCACCGAAGGCCGTAGCCGGGCAAAGCCCTTGTGATGGTGGCGGCGGGGAGGTTGTCCGGTGGCACGGAGGTGTCGTACATGGGGCCTAGTGCTGAGGGAGTTGGAGGCGGCAACGCCCTGCAGTGGGTCGAGGCCCTACAACTTTGGTCACTGGCGGCACGGATCCGTTCGTCTACTACCTCCAGGTGGCAGTTTTGGCCGGCCACCACTCTCTGGCCATTGTGCTCATGGCAGGGTCGTCGTTCAAGTCAGGCCCTCTGTGTCCAGATCTAGCGGTGGCCAAGGGCACAGTGGGATAGAGGGCAAGGGCCACAGGGTGGAGGTGGAGGTGAAGGTGGAGCTTCGGGAGTGAGCGTGGTGGATGAAGGGGGAGTTGCGGTGTGCGTGGCTCTGGGGCGCATGTGAGTGGCCCTTGTCCGATGCTATGCTAGGCTGGGCTTGTTTGATGGGGTGCTGCTGGTGGTGGTCGGGATGGCGTGTGGCGGTTTAGTGGCTTCGCCAGTCTCGTGGCTTAGGCGGGCGGAGGGCATGGCAACGCGAAATGAATGCTCAACTTTTGACTGTTGGCCAAGGCAGGCGACAGCGATGCATCCTGGTGCCGCTTTCTTCTTGGAGACGTCCTCAAAGCATGGTGCTCACTCTCTATCCGGACCATCCGGGGAAACACTAAATCTCTCGAGATTGGACGATGGTGGTGTCCTACCTTGGAGGCATCGTTCTTGAGGTCGTGAACGACTGAAGGGACCAGTGGTTGCGTGAGGATGGCGAGGGTCGTCACGATGGTCGTGGCAGTGGCCGGGGTTTCTATGACAACGACGGCGGTGGTGATCAATGTCGGGGTTGCGGCAATTGTTATGGTAGCCGGCTCTTCTTTGGCATGTCCGTGGGTTTACTCGGTTGTTTCTCGATGTAAAGTCGAAGCTGTGGCAATTGTTATGGTAGCTGGCTCTTCTTTGGCGTGTCCGCGGGTTTACTCGGTTGTTTGTGGATGTAAAGTCGAAGCTGCAGTGGCGGATCCGGGTAGCAACAATGACAAGGGCAGGTGGTCTGTTCAGTAATCTTTCTATAGCGCTAGCATTGCATATATAGTTCTCCTTTGAAGCTCTCCGTCAAAATTGGAGTTGCATTTGTCCCTAACGCAGGTAGCAGGTGGTCTGTTTGGCAATCTTGTGGTCGTCTCTGCGGTGTGGGTTGGGTTGGTGGTCATTTGTGCCGGAGTCAAAGTCGCTTGCTCATGGAGAAGAGACGATGATGATGCATGCATGCTCGGGGAGAAGTGACGACGATGGTGCCTATGTGCTACCTCGGCCAGGTTTCCTACGCAGTGGCGTTTGTGAGATATATTGTGTGTCTAATCGGCGGGTTGTGATGAATTTTGCTTGATTTTTGTTAATTAATTGAGCAACTCTTTTTTTCTTAATTAATGGATGATCTTTTGCCTTCGTTTGAAAAAAATAATCATAAATACAAAATGAGGATTGCAAACACGTACGGCTGGCTACTCGTGGTAAGATTGCTAAGAAGCGGAGATATATAAGATCATGAATTCGTGAGCAGATTTCGGTGGGGCTTATAATCATTTATGTAGTGGTTGGGAGCCAACGAACAAACCAGCTGGTCAAGTCACCGAAGGTTAAGTAACACAGCAGCGACGACGAGGACGACGACCGCCTGCAACGTTCAACAATAAAAATTGCAAGCCATCATTTGTCCAGAACACTGATCCCATCTATGAGATCCCAACATCTTATGCCTTGTCTTGTTGCAAGGTCCAGTTGGCCGGGTGGCTCCGCTCCACGAAGAACCTAACTCAAAGAAGTAAAAAAGAGTGGCCCTTGGACGTAGACAATCGAACAAACCCCGCCGTATCTGAAGAAAGATATATGCGCCTGTCAGCGTGCGTGTACAGTCACCGATGGGACATCCATCCAACGTGCGCACACACGAACTACACACATTTCCATTCCTGTTACCTGTATGCATCTTTCTGATGCAGAGGCTGGGGCACGTCCCCTTTTCCCAAAAAAAAAAGTTCGAAAATACTTGTTGAGAAAATGGATGTATCTAGAGACATCCATTTTTATACTCCCTCCGTTCTTAAATGTAAGTCTTTTTAGAGATTCCACTACAAACTACATACAGATGTATATAGACATATTTTAGAGTGTAGGTTCACTTATTTGCTTCGTATGTAGTCCATAGTGAAATCTCTAAAAAGACTTATATTTAGGAACGGAGGGAGTACATTTCTAAATAATTTCGAAAGGAGGGAGTACCCTTTATCCAGAATTACGCTTAGGACCCTGAAATGATGCTTGTCAAAACTTCAACGTTTTCAGTAAACAAAACTTCACCGTTTCTTGCTACCAGTGAGATGCTAGAATTTCACATATACGTGGGCCTGGACTGTGAGTCGACCTTAGGACCCTGTAATGCTGCTGCCGCTACTACTACTACCGTGCCTACTGTATTACTCCCTCCGTTCCTAAATACTTGTCTTTTTAGAGATTTCAACAAGTGACTACATACGGCGCAAAATGAGTGAATCTACACTTTAAAATATGTCTACATACATCCGTATGTTGAGTCCATTTGAAATACCTAGAAAGACAAGTATTTGGGAACGGAGGGAGTATATTTTATTTCTGAATGCATTCGGTATAAAGGACAAGACAGCTAGTACGTCCAACGCTGGGATAATGACCGCATGCAACAACAAAAAATACTGACCGAAGCAATGATACTAACCCGTGAACTAATGTTGATGTTAGCAAGAGACTTGACTATGTGATGAGATGCATCTTAAAGACTATGGTTGGCATGTAGACAGCTAAACATAATCGATGGATAGTAAATTGGATGCGGGAGGAAACAAACTTCAATACCCTAAAAGACTTTTTTTTAAGAAAACACGGTATAAACACAGACGCCCATAGACTTATCCCTATGAACACATGAGCACCCTACCCAGCCCTATAAACACCTGGAGGTTTTTTTTTTGAGAAATTATAAACACCTGGAGGTAAGGATTGCAATGGTGAAACGGGGCTCAAACCATGGATATTATGTTTCTTTGGGTTAAGCAAAGCCCAAGAAAAATGCAAGCCCACTGCCGATATTATGGTGATGACGGCCCATGGTAGGCTAACTCCCCTTTGGTATGAGTTGGGCTTTGTTTTTGAAAGAGAATGGTATGGGTTGGGCTAGGCACGCATGATCCCTTTTTGTCCTCTCCCCGTGTATCTCCGGGTGGACCCATTTTACCATCACTATTTCCTGCTAAGCCCAGCTCGTTTTTCTAGAACAAATGGGAAATACATGCTGCATTGGACTTTCAACTCGGAAATATTTGGATCTTCTCAAATAAAAAGGGAATTATTTGGCGAACCAACTGTGTTTGGATGGTTAGGAGGAGAGTGTTATCCCCAGCCCACCAGGGTTCAAGTCCCAGACTTGACACTAGTGCTTGTATTTTCCTGAATTTATTTCAGGCCTTCGGGCGATGTACCTTGTATTTATCTCAGTCTCTCATATGTATGAGCATTTGCGTCTATACTGTGTTAAAAATACTAGGATAGTATGAAATTTTCTTGTCTTGCATGTACCTTGTATTCCTTCCTCTAGAAAGTACATTGATGGGATAAATAAATTCTAAATAATTTATGTACCACTCAAATAGTTATGTTTGCAAGTTTTGGACTTGATGTCTATATTATCCAAGAGGTGATTATATCTCAAGGTCTTTTAGCAGCACTGTTTATTCGTTTGGTTCAATTGGATAGAAAGTAAACATAGAAATTTTGCAATCCGTTTGGACCTCCTTTTAGAATTCATATGCACAAAGTCTGAGCCTGAAGTCTTTAGTGGTATATTGACATCGTTATCACACCTTTTCATGTGGATTTGACATGTTTAGAGAATTTCTGTGTTTTTTTCATTTTCTCGTCAACCAAATACACAAGTTTATTAATGTGTTTCCCATTTCCCTATTCTGCACTTGCATTCCTATGTATTAATTCTTGTGTTTTCTCTATTTATATTTTTCAAATCCTATGAACCGAGTAATCTTTTTAAATTTTGCAATATCATCTTGTGTTTTCTCTATTTATATTTTCAAATTTTTAGATTATCATTGCAAAAGTAGGAGAGGAAACTTACTTGCTGTACGTTAAGAAGCACAAACGTTCGTTGCTACTAGAATTTTGAGTAGAAAATGTGGAGATGTTATCTTGCTGCCTACAGTATGCAACGTCGATGCATTAGAGTCCGAGTTTTTTTTTTGCTGCAAGAACCCAAATATATTATAAAGGTTCACCATAAGTACAAAGCACCGCAAACATAATAATAGCTACATTAAGGTCCCTAGAGCACCAAATGGCCCCTATTGTCGCAAGAATGAGCTACTGATGCGCCATTGTCGCCGATCCTTTATCGAAATTGGCCTAGCCTTGTCGATAATAGTAGGGAAGTTTTCGTGCACGTGCCCCTGAGGACCATCGTTTGAGAGTTGCATCCATTGCCATTGCACCCTTGCATTGTATTGACCCAAAGCTCCTGACACCAAATCTCATTGTCCTGCACGCATAACAGAAACTCCAAGCTCACCACCCAAAGACACGACTTGAATCTACACTGTAGATCGTACCACTTCGTGCTGATCGACAAATCCGAGAAGGATCAAAGCCTGGAAGACTACTTCAATGATGAAGCATTGTTAGCCGCCACAACACTACCCCAAAGGATTAAAAATTTAACCTATACTGATAGACAGACTGAGGCACCGGAACTCCCCTCCCCACCGCGCCGGACCAACATACATAGGGGATGAAGTGAGTCCAGGGGCCATGCGCATATAATACCCCAAATATACCGGACCACTAATACTCAAAATTGATTATCGGAAATCAGCATCAAGAGCTAATTAATATTCTTCCATGAATTAGTGTCATTTGGCCAGTGTGTTATCCGACTTGGGTTATATTATTGATTGGCACAACAAATAGTATGCATATGAAACAATAATAAAACAAGCATAATAATATGAAAATTGGTAAACTGGAACAGATATACTGATATAGGCGATATCAGTCACGACGAATATTTCTATGATGCATAAGTTAACAGAGAAAAAAGAACATGTATGAAAAATCATTTAAAAAATCTTGATGGGGCCCATATACGAACAAGGTGTATGTTAATGTTTCGCCATATACGAACAAAATCTGAATGCGCGAAGCTCCTAAATATTCAACGGTTGATCAACACACATTTTACATGGTAGAAAAGTCACTCTCTTTCTCAAGAGGCTCCCCATCTTTTTGGTGCAAGCACGCGAGTAACTATTGGCATGCTTGCACGCAGGTCGTGCTTCATCGTTTTCAGAAATGTCCACGGGGAATCAAGCGGGCTGGGGAGATCAGAGGAGGAGAGGCAGGAGTGGAATGATATTGACCAGTTTCAGAGGCTCCGCCTCCGGCCACTGGACTTCGTGCACGCCTTCTTCACGGCCGTGGTTTTCCTCACAGTGGCGTTCAGCGACGTGGAACTTCAGAACTGCTTCTTCCCGGACGCCGGCAGGAACAGCCAAGAGCTGCTCAAGAACTTGCCGCTGGGAATGGCGTTTCTGTCCAGCTTTGTGTTTATCATCTTCCCCACTAAAAGGAAGGGCATCGGATTCAACGACACTACTCCTCCCCAGAAGGTCGTCCATCCCATGAATAAAGTTTGATTCCCTGAATTTGAAGAACAAAGGACTAGTGAAAGCATAGATAGTTGATACGCATGTTGATTAAGTGATCCATAATTTTTCTGCTAGCATGTAAATATGATGGGGTGGATGTTGTTATGGTTTCGTTTTTGTTCTGGTGGGTTTAGTTGTTATACTGCTATCAGTATTTCACCTGTAGTGTGTGTGCGCGCGCGTGCGTGCGCGTGTGTGCATGTGTAGACGGCGGGTTTCCTCACACTGCATGAATTCACTATTTTCTTCTTGCATCTTGTTTCGCATAACATGACAATATAGTTCCACTATGTCAAATTAGTGAAAAATGGAGTATCCCAGTTCGAAAAAATGACTTGAATGGAAATAATGGAATATGTAATAAAAATTGCATGAATGTATATCACCAGAGAAACACATGAAGTTTTGCAAGTATACATATTGTAGGCCCTGTTATCACATAAACAGAGATATTTTCTGCCAAGAAATCAATTGCACAAGTATGTAAGCATCCTAGTTTCCTAGGATTACCATAACCATAACTCTCCATTCTCTTTGTCTGCTTTAAGATCAATGTTATTATTTTATATAAAAGATCAGCAATTAAATCCATTTTGCCTCAAGAGATCTTTCCCATGTTTCAACACATACCTTACACGTCTTCCATACCCCACTTCATTTACAATGATAAAACATACATGTATAAAATTTATTAGTACAATATTTTAAGATAACTACTTAAATTTAAAGGGATAAACAACTAAATTTGGGACAGCTACACAAAAATAATTGTATCTGCAAATACATGTAGCACACTCGATTGTGTAAAACAACAAAAATTCAATATCTGTTGCATCCCTCAATTTGTAGTACATATGTAAGAACCAACCACCAAGATGTGATTAGAAGGTTAGGAGTGTGGTTGTACCCACAACCCATGAGGATCAAACCCCAAATTTTGGCGCTTTGATTTCTCAATAGTGTGAGCATTCTTCACAAGGTCCCCACCTCTCGTGGGGATGAAAGGCTCACATGGGGATGGAAGGGGGGTCAAGGAAAAAAAGATGTCCCACTGACGAGTGGGTCCATGATATGGAGATAACGGGTTGAGATCCTCTGCAATAGTGCATAGTGCTATAGTGCAGATGACACATAGGGCCGGGTCCACACAACAGCGACCGTACTGGACGATGTGCTATAGCAGAGGATCCTAACCCGGAGCTAACCAATATGAAAACTATGAATTTGCGCATTATCTCAGCGTCCTCCATATGCACATGTAGCACGCTCGATATGTATTATGGAGGTGGACAACACAGAAACTATGCTAGAGCTGTTCTTAGTACACGTTATGGAGACGGAAAATATAACGACAATCCTAGAGTTGCTCTTAGTACGTAGCGTGAGTATAAAATGACGTACTCCTGAACAAACTTATAGTTCCCCTTCCTCGCCTTCCTGGAAGGAGACTTACATAGCATACATCACCAGTTAATTTAACGTGCTGGCGGCAAACTAGTCATGTCATGCTAGTTGGCTATAAGTTATTACAACTTACACTAACTGTAATCAAAACTGGCTAGTGAGTTGAAGTCCACGTTCATGCGTGCATGTGGAGCCCTTCAGCATGCAGCACTATCGAGCGAGACTAATCAACACGGCAAACCTAGTTTGGACTTTGGAATCATTCAGCAATATGAACTTATATAAACAGCAACTTGTAGATCTGTTTGGAGCATTGCACCTCTCCGAGCTAGGACACAGATCACGCACAGTACGCTTACAATGGCCTCGGCCTCTTCTTCTTCTCCGTCATCCACGACGATCCAGATACACCCATTGACAGCCGAGAAGATAACGACCGCAACCACGGCAGCGCCAATGCCTACCACAGGGCCTACACCGGCCACGGTCATGTCGAGCGTCGCGAACCTAGCTCAGCTCCTGCCAACCGGCACGGTGTTGGCATATCAGGCGTTATCGCCGTCCTTCACCAACCACGGCAAGTGCGAGACCTCCAACCAGTGGCTCACAGGGGTGCTGGTTGTCGTTCTTGCCATCTTGTGCCTCTTCTTCTCGTTCACCGACAGTGTTGTCGGTCGCCGCGATGGAAAGCTATACTATGGCTTCGCCACACTGCACGGCTTCAATGTTTTCAACTTCTCCAGCGAGGAGGAGAGGCAAGAGTGGGACGATCTCGACCAATTCCGGAGGCTCCGCCTCCGACCACTGGACTTCGTGCACGCCTTCTTCGCGGCGGTGGTTTTCCTCACGGTAGCTTTCAGCGACGTGGGGCTGCAGAATTGTTTCTTTCAGGACGCCGGCAGGAACACCGAGGAGCTGCTCAAGAATCTGCCCATGGGCATGGCGTTTCTCTCCAGTTTTGTGTTCATCATCTTCCCCACCAAAAGGAAGGGCATTGGATTCAGTGACACCGCTCCTCCCCAGAAGGTGGTCCATCCCATAAATTAGTAAAGTATGTCCCCATAACTTGAAGTTGCCACTTGCCAGAAATTGATTGAAGAAAAATTGAATCCTTCAGGAAAGTCATGCTCAATCGGATTTGACGACGCCGCTCCTCGCAGGCGTAGAAGTTGCTTGATTGTATCATGTTGGAGAAAAATCATGAAGTTTTTTAATTATATATGTTCAGTGTGTGTGCCATGGTTCTTTTGTAAACAAGGACATATTTTTTGTCCAAAGCAAGTGTACAATTATGTTGGTGCCCTGCGTCCCAGCCTCCCAGGCTTATTAGAGCTCCCCATTCACTTTGTTTGCATCAAGCTTGATGTTTTTACTATTTTGTACAAAAAATCATTAACTAAATCTATTTTTTTATCAAAAGGTCTCTCCTATTTGGCGACACATACGTTACACTTCTTTCTTATCTCAATTCTCCATTCATTTATAATGAGTACAATACTTGTATGAAACAAATTAGTCTAGAAGTTTACCATAAACACTTATTGGATAAACACCTAAATCAATTGGATAGGCGCCATTTCAGTAAAAAAAATGTGGACAAATCTAAAACTTGCGGTGTAAGAAGCGGAGTGAGGAGGCCACATATATACATTTAGATACATTAAAATAGGACATTAATCCGTCCATCTTAGAGCACTAGCAATTTCCGCCGTTGGATTTGCTGTTTTTGGCATCCCTAGTCGTTAGATGCCCTTGTCAATGCGCCCATGTGCCGTGGATCATCATTCTCTGCAGAATGGGCTAAGGATTAGGATGGCGTTGCCAGGGCCACTATTCCCATAGCAAAATCAGAAGCATCCGGTTGATTCAGGTCTGCAGATGGTCAGAAGACCCTCTACTATGCTACCAAGGACTGCGACAGCCTCGCCAGAGCATTTACAAAAAAAAAAAAAAAAAAACCTTTTACAACGTGTGAATCGAGAATGAGATCCAAGAAAAATCTGATTTATAGACGTACTGGTTATAAGAACTCCGCAACATCTTAACTGATTAAATCATAACATCCTCCCTCCGTCGCAACATATCACCTTTGGGTATGAATCGAATTTCCAATAAACTTTGTGTCACACAGCTTGCAAAATGATAACCTACCTCGATGCATGCATCTGGTTATTCCTCGTATGGAAGACCGGATTAGCGGATATGTTGCCCCAATATTGCCACGACATTGAAGTGCAACCGGAGCATGCTCATCAACAAGTAATGTTTGTGTCCGCATCACCTCTGTTGCGGCATCGCTAGAAGTACTACTCATCTTCCATTGTTTTGTACGTATACAATGGGCCGAGATTCCTCTGACTCGGCGAAGGATAAAAAAACGATGGTTACTCTAGCAGCCGTGAGAAGGAAAAGCTGCTATAGGTAGCTAGCTAGCTACTTGGCTCGGTGCAAATTCTTTTCTCCAAGTTGGATGTAATATGTTAGTGTGTTGTTTCTTTCAAGTCTGTATATAGTACGTTGCAGCGTTGTCCATGCACGGACGCGCACGTTCCTTTCCGTTTACTTCGTCGTTGGTCCATGCATGTGAATCTTTCATCGATTTTCTGCTCCGGCGACCATGAATAGGAGTACTAGATTCTCTCTGCGCACGACCTCATATGCATCTGATATAAACAGTAAAATCAGAAAAAAAATACTAAAAGGATTTCAAAAATTTCTGAACTTTTTGCCAAGAAACATTGATGAGTGTTAAACATGTATGCAAATTTCCATGATGAAATGACATTCATGGAGGCCTGGGCAGCAGAACATAATTGATGTTTCCAAATGCTTCCAAATTTACACGCAGGTGAAACACACATCAGTGTTTATCACATTTTTTTATTTTTTAGATTTTACTGTTCATCTAGGTGCATGTGTGCTGGCTTGCAAAAACTTCGTGTGTGTGAGATACTACTCCCTCCGTTCCTAAATATTTGTCTTTTTAGTGATTTCAACAAGTGACTACATACGGAGCAAAATGAGTGAATCTACACTCTAAAATATGTCTATATACATCCGTACGTGGTAGTCTATTTCAAATCTCGAAAAGACAAATATTTAGGAACAGAGGGAGTACCAATCTCTAGCAGCTTCTCTCATGCTATGCGTATTGCCATGATGCTATCCATCCATTAAACCATGTGCAAAGCAAAATCATTGGAAAACACTTACGAAAATAGGTGAACCTCTGCCTCTTAGGATCTTGGGTTAAAAGATACTATGAAGGTGAAGGAAAACCCTGAAAGATGATGATAGACCAGAAATATATGAGGGGCAAAACTAATATTTTTGCCCCAAGCACCTCCACCAGTACCTCTAGGTTCTGGAAAGGAGTGAAGTCCATCACCCAAACCTTGAAATTTGGATATAGATGGAAAATAGGGACAGGAGACAATATTAGGTTTTGGGAAGATACTTGGTTTGGCACCTCCCCCCTAGCAGTACAATTCTGGCACATATATATGATTTGCAATGAGCAAAATAAAAGTGCCAGAGATGTCTGGGATGGTGAAACACTGAAGTTGACCTTTAGGAGGAACTTTGGCAGTAAGATGATGGAACAATGGTACCAGCTAGTGGAGATTGCTAAAGAAATCATCTTCGATGGTGATTCTGATGCTCTGATCTGGCAACTTGAGAATAAGGGTGTCTACTCCTCTAGTTCTTTGTACCATGTGATTAACTTTAGAGGGGTGCAACCCCTGTTCCTGCCAGCTGTTTGGAAATTGGTAGTGCCCCAAAAGATTCATGTCTTCCTTTCGCTGTTTTCCCAAAACAAGCTGATGACTAGAGACAACCTGAGGAAAAGACATATAATCAAACCACTTGATTGTGTTTTCTGTGCTGAACAAGAACAAACCACCATTTATTTTTTGACTGTGTTGTAGCCAGGAATATTTGGTCGTTTGTCAATCTCTTTTTCCAAAAGGACTTGGGTACAAACTTTGAATCTGTGGCCCGATTTTGGATCTCTAATAAAAAGAATTTAGCTTCAAACGTAGTTATTCGGCTGTCCTTTGGTGTTTATGGAAATATAGGAACTCTATGATTTTTAATAACACCATTTGGACGTCTATTAATCAGGTGTGGAGACCGATACACAGGATGCTCAAGTCCTGGGTGGTTCTGACCCCAGAAGCAAGCAAAAGCCGAGTGGAAGAGTTCCTGAGTGCGCTGGCGAAGCTAATCCAGCAACCCTTGATGATCTCATATGGCTGAAGGCTAGGAACCCTGGATTGGATGCTGGTGTATGCTGGGACAACCTCAAGATTTCTGAAGACGGCGGTTTCTTTTCTCTTGCCAAGAAGCGCGACACTGACGGCAAGACCATGGTGAATAGCCCCGTGTCTACCCTCGCAATCTGCTGGTCGCCCCAAGCGGCCCTGGCACCACCACTCAAGAGGAGGGGCGCGAGCGAGTTTGTGGTGTGATCTCACCCCTGTTTTAACAGGCGCCTGTTTTTGCCTTCATTGTGTTTTCGTTTTTGCCCTTTGGCTCTTGTCGAGCAGGGCTGTAATAACGGTTTAAAGCCTGGACAATGAACCTTAGCTTAGTAGCTGTTAAGACTCTGTATGGTTTCATTCTGGTTAATGGAACCGGAGAGAGGCCTCCATGTTCTTCTAAAAAAAAGGTGAACAGTCTGACCATGGGGCTTGGGGCCGTATCTGCACCATGAGTCGCAACTTTATTACACATTCCTACGAAATATGGTTTTTAGATAGCTTACCGCTCATCCCAAACGTAGAAAAATACTAAGTTTGAAAATATGCTATTAGCATACTATATCACATTGTACATTGATTAGTTAGATGTCACTTTTTAAAACGCTATAGTGTCCTGTTAGCAGCGACTAGCGCTTTATTTTTTCACTCGTCTTGCATCAAGTTCAATAAAAGAAGCTGCATGCATCAGAATAATATCGAGGCCCGGATCTCAACCTTCTTTTTGATACTCCCTCCATTTCATAATATAATGCGCCCGCGCTTTTCAAGATTCAAGTTTGATCGTAAATTTAACTACCGAGACCTACTGTGGCGGGAGCAAAAATTATACTAGTGAATTCAGTTTTTCGATATCAATTTAGTGGTATAATTTTTATTCCCGCCGCAGTCGGTCTCGTTGGTTAAATTTAAATTCAAAGTTGGATCTGGGGAGCGTGGGCGCAGTACATTATGGAACGGAGGGAGTATCTAAGAAATCACCTTTTGAAATAAGAGAAAAATGTGATTTATAACCTGCACTAACTATGTTAAACAAAGCTAGCTAGAGAGTTGAAGTCTCCGTACACGAATGGATGTATAGCCCTTCCAGCACCCAGCAAATCATGTGCGACAGCGTTGGACTTTGGAATCATCAATGGATTAATTTTCCTATAAAACAAGAAGGTGTAGATCAGCTTGGACTATTTCTAGCTGGAACCTAGAACACGCACGCACACGCCCATATCGAGCTTAGTACCTACAATGGCAACTTCTTCTTCTCCCTCGTCCACGGCGATCCAGATAACTCCTCCGACCGCCACCAAGGACGTCGACGACGACAATGAGATACCAGTCCCGGACACGGTACCACCGCCAACGGCAACCCCTACCATGGACAGGGTCATGTCAGGCGTGGCAAACCTTGCGCAGCTCCTGCCGACAGGCACTGTGCTGGCATACCAGGCGCTAAGCCCGTCCTTCACCAACCACGGCAAGTGCGAGACCTCCAACCAGTGGCTCACCGTGGCGCTGGTTGTCGTCCTCACCGTCATGTGCCTCTTCTTTTCTTTTACCGACAGCATCGTCAGCCGTGACGGAAAGCTCTACTACGGCTTAGCCACTCCGCGCGGCTTCAACGTGTTTGACTTCTCCAGGGAGGACGAGAGCCATGAGTGGAGCAGGGACCAGCTCCGGAGTCTGCACCTCCGGCCGCTGGACTTTGTGCACTCCTTGTTCGCGGCCGTGCTTTTCCTGACGGTGGCGTTCAGTGACGTGGGGTTGCAAAACTGCTTCTTCCCGGACGCCAGCAGGAACGCCCAAGAGCTGCTCAAGAACCTGCCGCTCGGCATGGCGTTTCTATCCACAGTTGTGTTCACCATCTTCCCCACGAAAAGGAAGGGAATCGGATTCAGCGACTCCACTCCTCGCCCGAAGGTTGATCACTTAAATTAGTTGTGTTTAATGGATTGGATTTTTCTTATTTTTAAGACAATGTACAACGTCGATGCATGAATTTTCTTGTGAACTTTAAGAAAATAATAGTGTATGGTTATATGCACCAATCAATGAATAGATGATGGGTCGTCATTCTCTTTGTCAAAAAAAGAAAAAACAGGCATCTCCGAGGCTTATCAAGCCATATTATGAAGAACGAAAGGTAAATTTGAAATTGAATGATATACCATGGAACCAAAGCATGTTGTACTCCCTCCGATCCATATTAATTGTCCCTGGATGAGTAGCTTTCTTTTCTCTTGCAAAACATGGTTCTGTTCTTTTTTTTTTGTGTGGGGATTACTTGTTTTGTTCATTAACAGGGCTCTCCCCTGATTTCGGTACGACACCATAGTGGCTTGTAGAAAACACGGCACATGTAAAACACATGAGAGGCCCTTTCAAAAAAAAAACACATGAGAGGCAACAGGGAAAGAGACGCATGAGCTATGTTGAATACTTGGGCTGAAACCACTGTGAGTCTTCTGGATCGCTGAGAAAGAACCTTTGACTCATTTCCTCTTTTTTTTTCGTATTTTCCAAAGATACAAGATAACAACCATCATTCCAACTGCCACTAAATTCCTCTATCGCAAAGGAATGTCAAGCAGTGAAAGACACTGACTTAAGCTTCTATTTTTGCGAGAAGGACCCAATTTATTATAAAGGTTCACCAGAATTACAAAGCTCCATAAACATAATAAGAATCAGACCGAGATCTATGGACCAGTGAACCACCACTACCATTGGTAAAATGAGCCACCGACGCGCACGAAAGTTGTCGCTCCTTTATCAGAGCCGGTCAAACCTTGTCGATGACAGCCAGAAAGTATTAATACGCGTGCCCGTAAAGATCAGTACTCAAGAGTTACAGCTGTCGCCAACTGACGTGAAGAGTGTGACACCAAATCCCGTCATCTTGCACACACAATCAAAAAACCTAAACTCAGCACCCCAAGTAGACGACAGGAATTTAGCCAGAGCTCCATCATCACCGCTCCAACAAAACTCGAGGAGGATTGAAATTTGAAAGACCAGCTCAAAGATGAAGCACCGCCATCTGCCACAATACCGCACCTACAGACTAAGAAAATCTAATCTAAATTACTAGCAGGACCGATGCACCGGGACTTCCCCCAATGTCGCCGACCTCAAGACCGGCGGATAGAGAGAAGATGAGTCCATGGGCCCGCCGGCAGAGCATGGAATGAATGAAGCTTCTCCCTAGCCGCCACGGTAGTGGGAGAAGAAGGAAGCATTGCCAAGTCCGACATACACTTCACCATGTTTGGTTCATAACATGCCACTGAACGTTGGGAGAACAGCTGACGCCCAGTGGATACAACTACAAAATACTCCCTCCTTAAACTAATATAAGAGTGTGCGCTCTTATATTAGTTTACGTAGGGAGTACAAACCAATTGTATATATATCTTCACATCCGAATATACAACACGCGGTGCATCGGACTCATCGGACTCCTAGAGAAGGAATAAAAAAACGCGCTGTCATTGTAGCAGCCGTACGTGAGAACCAAGCTACAAGCTGCCACTGGCCAGCTAGAGTACGTAATTGTTGTTGTGCAAGGACCAAGGAGCATAAGTTATGTAGCGCTGATTTGTCTTCGGCCAAGCCAAGGTCCATAGGAGTATTTTGCAGAGCTATATATGTACGCACGCGCGCGACCGTACCTAGGTAGATTCCGGCGGCCCCGGCGATGCTTGGAGCTGCAGCTTTCTTTGCAGTTAATCCTTCGGTCCCTCTCGGCCTTGAATGTTTCTTTGATTTCTTCTCTGGCAATCGCGGGCGGCGGCTACGCTCGTAACGATAGTATTATAGTTAGTATCATACATGCTAATTAGACAATTTTGATGAGGTGTCACAAAATTAAATGAAGAGATAGTTGAATATCATATCATGATACCGTATCATAATAAATGCTAGACTACTATGTGCCATGCATGACAATAAATAAAGTATTACATTAGGCCGGCCATAGTGGGGGTAACATAAGGCTGGTTGTAATGGGAGTATCATAGTTAGTATCATGCATGCCAACTAGGCAACTTTGATAAGGTGGCATAGAATTAAATGAAGTAAGAGAGGGTTGAGTATCATATCATGATACCGTATCATAATAAATGCTACACTATGTGTCATGCATGGCAATAAATAAAGTCATCTATGATACTACCATATGATACTATGCATTAGGGAGATAGTATCATATACTAGTATCATATGCATGATACTAACTTATGATACTACCTAAGTAGTATCATGCACTTGGGACTCGCAAATATGCTTATGTGGCAGGCAATTAAAAAGAAGAGATGGTTATAGTAACATAGGTAGATACTGTAACATAATAACTCTCATATGGGATGCATGCCTGTCCAATTAGCACGAGTGGCTAAGCCAAATTGTCCTCGTGCCTCGTATCTGTCGGCGTGTGTGATTCAAATATATCTTCATCTGAAAAAAATGAATTATTTTTACTGCCAACCAAGAGTCACCCCTTAAGTTTATAAACTGGATCGAAAACCTTGTTGACCCTGTTTATGAGGAAAACCGGGCTGAAAACCATATACTCCCTTCGTCCGCGAATAAGTGTACTTCTAGCTTTTGTTCTAAGTCAAAGTTTTAAAATTTTGACCAACTATATACAAAAGAGTAGAAACATATATGACATCAAATTGATATATTATGAAAGTACATTTCAAAACGGATCTAGTGATACTAATTTAGTGCCATAAATGCTACTACTTTTTTCTATAAATTTGGTCAAAGTTTTAAAGCTTTGACTTAAGATAAAAGCTAGAAGTACACCTATTCGCGGACGGAGGGAGTAAGTAAGAAGATTACAAGATAGGAGAAAAAAGGACGCCCAGGACAAGGCCCGACCTAGCTATCAGATCAAAGGACGAACACCATAGGAGGCACAAGTAGAAGTGGAGTGTCGTCGAAGGATCACAATACCAAAACTAAGCAAGCAACCTAACGCATTTCACTGATGTGCATACTGAACCTCACGACACAACTCAGGAGCAACCACAACCAACGAGTGACAACACAAACCTTGACTGGGAGCTCCGCCATAAAAATTCGAAACAATTAGCAAGTTGGGGAGGCATCTTGCGTCGTCGAAGAGCAAAGATGAACCAGAACAACACCAAGAGCGCTAAACTCACCACAACACAATAGCCACCAAGGGAGGTACTTGAACATGCACAACAACATGGCCGACACCATGGAACACCACCGAAGACGATCACATAGATAGCAGGACAGCAGCCACACGAACCACCGTCAACCCTAACCGGTTGCACCACCACCACCAACATTCCGGCAGCAAGAAACACCCAACCATGTTGACCCCAAAGATGACGCCACTAGTAGAAAACAGGGCATTTGTCCCGGTTGGTGAGGGCCTTTTGTCCCGGTTCTTGAACCGGGACTAAAGGGTTGTTACTAATGCCTCCTCCCTTTAGTCTCGGTTCTTACACGAACCGGGACAGATGAGCCTCCACGTGGCCACTGCGAGCAGCCCAGGCAAGGGGGCCTTTGGTCCCGGTTGGTGACATGAACCGGGACCAAAAGGCTTCCACGTGTCAGCAGCTGGCTGGAGCTTAGGTTTTTCTTTTTTTTTAAAAAGTGGTTGGTTTAGGGGTTTTGGGGGTTAATTTTAGGTTGTTATTAGCTAGCTAATAGAGAGAAGTGTCCTCTCTTATATCTTCATCCTTGGTTTACCAACGCTACTGCTATGTTCATTTCACCCGCTGATATATAATAACTCATGCATGCTCGCATCATACATCATCATATATAATAACAAGTCCTACTAATCATGCATCATCATACAACTTCTACTCGTTATTAATAACAAGTCATACGATCATCATCCTCATAGTCATCGAACCCAACCCTACATAATTATTCTTAGCACATGATCATCATTATCAGGTAGGACCTAAACATCCTTAAGGTAAAATAGCATAAAACAATATAGACCCTGACTCTCCATTATGAAGAATGGAGACCATCCTGTCTCCAATTCTTGCGCTTCGCCTCCTTTTGCTTCCAAGAAGCTCCTTACGACTGTCCATACATTTTTTCCGTTCTTTGATTGTCATGTCTCCACTTCTTTTAGAAATCCGGTATGGACAGTTGAGATTCGTAGGACGACCTGGTTGTATGTTCAAAACATCAAGGCGACCGTGCGTACACATCAAATGAGGCACACAATCATTAGGGATTATCTGTTAAAAAACATAGTAATAACTTCGTAGTTAGCAATGATGTACTAGTTTTAGAAGTATTTAAAAAGATGCAGAGATGTCGTAATAGTAAAAAATCTTACTAGTGTGTCTCCATGGTAGTTACCGTAGTTCAACACGTGCACTAGTGGCACGTATTGACCATAATGTTGAGGAGTTCGATTGTAGATATTGTAATTCTCAAGATTAGTACAAAATGCGATCAGATGATTTTTCTCCTTATAAGTTAATTCGGAGCCATCGGTGTAGTGGGTTTTGTCTATCATCTTCCGCACATTCTTTGAAGAATGAAAATAAGCTGTCAATGGAAATACGTTGTCAACTATTTTGAAATAAACAATATAAATTACTTAATAACTATGTTAAGCTCACATGGGGGAAGAATTGGAGGTGTATCCACAAGGACCCAAATCGAAGATCTGTCTTGCTCGATTGTAGGATCACCAAGATCCATGGTGACAAGCATAACCTCATCAAAACCATACATCTTGCAAAGTGCTTCCTAATTTTTGCAACCAAAATGGGTTACACTCCCAGCATTGTACAGCTTTACATTAAAATCCACACCATGATGGATCCTTAGGAGAATTCTTTTGGTTTCCATACTTTCATGGTCTTCAAAACCCATCCTCTCCAAGACATAGCGTCTTGCATAGCATGAGATAAGCTAGTCGAATTGGAAACGATGAAAAATACACATTAAAATAGTTGAAGTCGTGCTTAATTACGAAAAAAACTATTGCCGTCGTTGCATACCGTATGAACATCGAAGGTCTCCTCGAGCTTAATGCTGAAGCGCCGATCTTCATCCAGCTCAATGAACCTGTCGCACATACCTCGGTCGTCGTGGCACCAATCGCACTCCCCCGGGCAGTTTTCGTCGTCCGAGTACGACATTTCCGGCCTAAGTTCATAATTCAAATATTAAACTTGTACAATTAAATATATGTACTAAAAAACCTAAATTATCATTATTATTAATCACGGTTTGACTATTGGTGATGGTACATAGCTCCTCCTTTCATTCCCGAGTGCATTATTACACCAAATTGTCTAGCACACGAGAATGAAGGAGAAGCTACCCCCACGACGGCGTGGATGATGAAGAGGGCTCTTAGATTTCTGCATAGAGTGCTCTTCAATTTTAGCATTCAAAGTAGGAGTACTTTTCCAATATGAGCATTCAATAAGCAAAACCAAATTATAAAATAAAGTAATATTCAAATTAGCATGCATTCAATTATAACCAAAAGTACATCATCTCTTGTGTCTGTACATCATCGAATACTCCTCGAATACTATCATACATATAGCATCGCTAATTAATACAGCTAGAACCGTAGCGCCCAACGGGTATCGTCGCCGGCGGTGGACACCCAAAGATAAGGAACGATCACAAGATCATAGCTCCAGTGAGATCCCTGAAGAACCTGCCAGGTATTGTCGAACCTGCCCTCCAATGCAACCATGTAGTGACGGACGTGCTCGTCCTCCTCGCTGACACGGTGACGTACCATCTCCGCGGTGTCCGGAAGCCTCAGCACCGTCACTGGCCTACGCGACTGCCACCAAACAAGGATCGGGTCAACAACGGGCTGCCTCCTCACCAACCTACGTCCCCCAGAAGGTAGCACCTTCCAATACCAGCTCGGCAGAGCCCAGTCCCGAACATGGCCCTGATCAAGCAGGCCTCCACCGCCGAGTCGACGACGACGAGGATGCGGGATAGGCATAGTCGACGTCGATGCGGGAACTACTTCTATATATAGCTAAATAAAGTAGTTTCGTTAATTAAATAAACTAGTTCAACTACTAAGCACTTACTATAAATAAATAAAGTAGTACTTACTAAAAACAAACTACTTCTATATATAGTAAAATAAAGTAGTCTATTAAATCAACTAGCTAGTTCAACTATATATGAAGCACTTACTATAAATAAAATAAAGTAGTACTTACTAAAAATAAACTAGTTTAACTATATAGTTCTATTATTTTTCTAACTAATTATATTTAACACTTTCTCTTCTTATTTTTTCCTTTTTCCTCTATTCTAAATACGAACATATTCATAAATGACTTCTATCATTCACAATTTTCCTATACATACACAATATGAACAAATACATAAATTGACAAAGAAAATACTATGAACAAAAAAATCATTAAAATTCTATGAACAGAAAAAAATCATAAAAATTCGACATATTCGATCTTTGCATATATTTGAACATACAAACATGCATATTCAACAATAATATCCACTATATTCAACAATAATATTCAAAAAACAGGGGAGGGGCGCCGTCCGGACCAACGGAAGGGCAGGGGCGCAGGTTCGACGGCGAGGACGGCAACAGGGCAGGGGGCGCGCGTTCGGCGGCGAGGACGGCGATGGGGCAGGGGCGACGTCCGGCGAGGAAGGGGGCGGGGCAGGGCGACGGCGACGACAGGGGCGGCCCGGGGCGCGCGACGTGCGTTGGGTGAGGGCATGGGCGACGGCGTCGGGCGGCAACGGTGACCTCGGGCGGCTAGGGGAGGCGACGGCGACGTCGGGGCAGGGGCCAACGTCGAGGAGCAGCGCAGCAGCCTGGCGGCGTTGGAGAGAAGAATGGCGGGTGGGGGGGGGATTTCCCAAGTGTTTGGTTATATAGGAAAGGCTTTGGTCTCGGTTCGTGGCACAAACCGGGACAAATACCCCCTTTAGTCCCAGTTGGTGCCACCAACCGGGACCAAAGGCCAGTTTTCGGCAGCCCAAAGGGCGGGAAGCGGCTGCCTTTGGTCCCAGTTGGTGCTACCAACTGGGACCAATACCCCCTTTTTAGTCCCGGTTGGTGCCACCAACCGGGACCAATGGGCCTTGCACAACGGCGTGGTGGTGGGAGTTTAGTCCCACCTCGCTAGCTGAGAGAGAAACGCACCTGTTTATAAGGTGGGATGCGCCAACCCTCTCGAGCTCCTCTCTAAAGCAGGCTTTCGGGCCTGATTTGTCTCTATGTGCCTATGGGTCTACTGGGCTTACTACGGGCCTAAATCCTGGCCCATTGTTGGGTTTCTAGTCGTATTCAGGCCGTGGGGCCCAGTAGGAGGCACTTTTTTTGTTTTTTTGTTTTCTTTACTTATTGTTGCTATTTTTATTTTATTTTTCCAGTTTTTTTGTTTTGTTTTCTGCATTATTTATTTTCTTTTATTTTTTGCTTTATTTTTTTAATTCTATTTTGCTTTTAGTTTTAGAAAAATTATAAACTTTCTGTTAGTGCCATTAGTTTTCAAATTTGAAAACACTTTTTTTATTATTTTTTTCTTTCTTGCTTTATTTAGCCGTAACCCTCTCAACTTTCTTGCATATGCTATGTGGATGAAATGATGATACCATGTCAAAATAAAAGAAAGGCACAATGCTCACCTGCACGTTGCTTAGCTTCAGGCCAACGTGCAGGTGAGCACTGCGCTTCTCCCTTCATTGTCTCTATACTCAGGGCTTATAAACCGTTGCGAGTGCCTCTCGCTTGGCGAGGTGGGACTAAAAAACAGCTGCAGAAAGAATCAACTAAAAAACTCTTTTACCGGTTCATGCAACGAACCGGTACTAAAAGGTGCTCGTGGGGCCCCAGCCTTAAAACCTGTACCAAATAAAATGACTTTGTAACAGCCTTAGAACTGGTACTAAAGGAATCAACTAAAAAGCTTTTATAAACCTCTAGTATTATTGAAACTAAAATTATATAGAATTTTGTTACAAACTTTAATAGCAAAAATAATTATCATAAAAGAAAATAAATAAGTAATTAGAATTTAGTTCAAAACATTAAATGCAAAAAGAATTATCATAAAAGAAAATAAATAAGTAATTAGAATTTTGTTACAAACTTTAATAGCAAAAAGAATTATCATAAAATAAAATAAATAAGTAATTAGAATTTTGTTACAAACTTTAATAGCAAAAAGAATTATCGTAAAAGAAAATAAATAAGTAATTAGAATTTTGTTACAAACTTTAATAGCAAAAAGAATTATCGTAAAAGAAAATAAATAAGTACTTATTGTTGCTATTTTTATTTTCTTCTATTTTTTTCTTTTGTTTTCTGCATTATTTATTTTCTTTTATTTTTTGCTTTATTTTTTAATTCTTTTTTGCTTTTAGTTTTAGAAAAATTATAAACTTTCTGTTAGTGCCATTAGTTTTCAAATTTGAAAACACTTTTTTTGTTTTTTGTTTTCTTTCTTGCTTTATTTATTTTATTTTGTTTCTACTTACAACAAAATACTTATTGTTGCTATTTTTATTTTTTTCCAGTTTTTTTGTTTTGTTTTCTGCATTATTTAGCCGTTGGTCCCGGTTCGAGCCACCAACCGGGACCAATGGTGGTGGGCCAGGAGCAAGGCCCATTGATCCCGGTTCGTCCCACCAACCGGGACCAAAAGGTCCAGACGAACCGGGACCAATGGCCCACGTGGCCCGGCCGGCCCCCGGGGCTCATGAACCGGGTCCAATGCCCCCATGGGTCCCGGTTCTGGACTGAACCGGGACTAATGGGTTGACCCGGCCTGGACCTTTGCCCCCTTTTCTACTAGTGCGCCTTCAAGAAGGGTTGCGACGCTGGTTGCGCTGCCATTATCCGTACAGGAGGACCTGGATTGGGGTTTCCCCAGGGGTCTCGACGAGGAGGGTGCAAACAACAAAAACAACCACGCCTCCAAGGAGGTTAGCGGTGCCCACAGGCATCGCTGCCGCCGGCTTAGTTGTGGCTTTCGCCCAAGTTGATCTGACACACTCCCGAAGACCGGTTGTGTGAGGTGTGAGATGATCTGCACCACCACAGGTGACCATTGCAGCCCAATAGTAGCCCATGGTCAGATTCATACCACCACAGGCCGGATCAAAGCGAATCCAACCTGCCCAAGGTGCATGCAGCCATACCGAATCTGGGAGGGAGTAGCGCCGCTACTCACACCACCGGTAGGACCCCCCTACACCACGTAGAGGCCAATGCCCCGGGGAGACTAGCAGCTCAAACCAGCACCGCGTCGGCCAGAGCACACTACAAACCTTGACAGAAAAGGACGCCGGATCAGCCGAGCAGGCCGCCTCCGGCCAGGAAGGGCGGGAGCAGAGCCGCCACCAAGAGCCCCCGCCGCGCCCACCACACGCTAGATCCCGGCAGAGCGGCCCCAGATCCGCGCCATACCGAGCCCTCGCGCAAGACGCGCCGAGGACCACCACCGTGGCCGCCGAAGCAGATATCGGACATACCCACACCGCTGCGAGGTGGGGAAGCCCCGCCACCGCTGTCCAGACGATGGGCCCTGGCCATGTCATTCGACGGTGGCGAGGTGAGAGGGCAAGGAGGAAGGGAGGCCGGCGGTGGGATTTGGGGCTTCCGCCCGTGTCGCACCTGGAGGAGCGACGCGGGGGATCGAGGGGCTTCGAATGCATCTTTCAAAAGAATGAATTCTGGTAGAGACCCCCTCTTCATTGATTGGGTGATTGGCAGCTTGCTTAGAAAAAATTGCCACCATGCTACGCCTAGAGAGTTGATCATCACCGGTGACGGACCTAGAAATGGGCCGGCCCTTCAGCTCGGCCATTTGTGTGGACTTGGAGTAATTACTAACATGGTTTCTCTTTAGTTTTTAAGCAAGTTTTAGGCCTAAGAAGCACAAACTGCGCTGCTATTAACGTTTTCACCTCAAAAAACCAAAATTCTGTGTGACGCTTATTCCGTGCAATAGCATCATCCACAATCAGTACAACACATAAAACAAAATTTGAAACTTTCTTGCCATTTTTCACCAATTTCAAAAAAGTTATCTCACTAATTTATTTTTGCTACTTTAAAAAAAATACACATATATTTTTGTAAAATAAATTTACACATGCCTAAAATAAATATATTCATATACTTATAAAAATTGTTCATGTATTTTTATTAAACAAATGTTTATTATGCATTATCTTGTAACTAAAAATGGTTTTAGTATATTAGGAAATTCTCATATAACTAAGAAATAGTTTTCATAGAATTTCAATAATGTTGAAGTAACTAAAACTATATTAAAGTGTATTTATATAATTAAGAAAAGTGTTCAAGTGTTGAAAAAACTATTTGTCTCATGTTAAGACACATTCACATATTTAAACTCTATTTGTGTAATGTATTTTGTTTCCTGTCATTCTAAAAAGTGTTAGTATATTTGTCAAAAAATTGTATATGTCTAAAAAGAAACAGTAAAGAAGAAGGAACGAAAAAAAGGACATGAGAGAAAGGGGAAAAACAGAAATAGAAACAAAGAACATGGAATGGAGACACCAAAAGTAGCATGCGGGCCTAACTTTTTCTAGAACAGTCGCAAACTAACTTTTGCTTTTAGGGGTTTCCACAGACTAACTAAGTACTAGTAAGCTGGCACGTGCAACGCACATCTTAATTGCCATGAAATAATTATCAAAATATTTGCCTAATATTTACATAGTTATCCATCTATACCAATAACAATATTTTTCATGTGGAGGCAAAAATAAATCACATGGACAAATGAAGGAGAGGTGCAAATAAGATGAAAGATCAACCCAATTATATGTAAAATATGTAAGTCATCATCTAACTGAACCGGTCATACCGAGAATTAAAATTGGACGAATGAATTAGAAGCTGATTTATTGATCAGTATAGTTTGGCAATGGCGGTACTGCATATTAATTCCAAACAAAAAGTTGGAAAAAGCCACAGTAACTTATGTTACCCGCAAAACTCCATGTATTCATCACATATTTTTTATGTGTATGATCATGACCTTACCTAAAACAAAACAATCAAGAAAGAGACTATCATCCAATAATCCATAAGAACATTGCAACGAAAACTTAAATAACAAAAGGGCCTACTTGCAACTGGATAAGACTTACCACCTGAAGGCAAACCTGAAGATGCTGATGGTACAGACCGTAAGTAATATAAGGCAAGACATATGACTTTCAAAATGTTCAGAACAAAAGAAAGCAACACAAGGAAAAGGCAAGCTTGATTTACATGCTCGTCCCCCTCCTGGTTCCTCTCACATATAATATTTCAAGAAAAGGACAGTATCTACACATAAAACTCACAAACCTGGCGGCTTTAGCCTCACGACCTGAAGCATTTGCCATTCAGCTCTCTCGAAAAAAAGTGAACACATTTGTAATATTTAACTTCTTTGGACTGTCTAGTACACCGGACAGGTTCATGCCTATGAAGACGTACATTGTTAAATCCTTTATGCGTTCATTTATCTCCTAAATTTAAGATGCATTGTGAGCATTCTCACCACATAAAGTGGAACCACTCACCTTTTACTCTAAAGTCAATAAAGTTGATCTCTGGATAGACAATCTGTCCACTGCCAATAGCAACTGATGTGCACAAAATAGCTGCCACTGAACCTGCCAACGCAACAATTAATGATAGCAATGCAGGGAAACTCACTCAAACAGCTGAAGCAGAAGAATATTTATATCCTGTTAGTCCTATAAAACAGAGCTAATTACTCGAGCATATAAGGCTATTCGGGAAACAAGAAGGCAACAAAAACCTAACAAATAAATTGATTCCATCAATACCCTCCTCTCCTTACATGTGAATCCTGATTATAACTGAAGCAGAAGAATATTTATATCTTGTCAGTCGTATAAAACAAAACTAATTACTCTAGCTTCTAAATTAAAGGATCAAAGGCCAATGCACGTCTTGATTAATATGAAATGCGCATATCAAAAACCAAACGTCAGAGCATTATTTTAAGAAACACTAAGTTACGTGATTATTCTAAGATCACCTCAAATCGGATCTGATCACCAACTGTAAAAAGAAAAGCATCACATTGCAAACAATTAGGGGATCACTGGTATTGTGTACGTGCAATGCACTTGTCATGCTCGAAAACATCATGACCAGTGAGATGTATTTCAAAATTCCCAGTGGAAATAGAGAGTAATGATAATTGGTAAGGATCAAGGAGATGTAGCCTGCACGTCTTTACTAATACAACATGGTAATAGAAATTGTTGAGTAAATACACCAAGACACAAGGTACAATTAGCTAGTTTTTCAGCTTTACAACTCAAGAAAAACTCAGACAAGATGTCAAAGAATCAGTCAAGGAGAACTCCATGTACTCCCTCTGTACCAAAATAAAAGACGTTTTTGTAGGCTAGTTTAGCCTACAAATACGTCTTGTATTTTGTTACAGAATTAGTAGTTCGCATGTACAATCCTAGGTTCTGCTTCTAAATCCGTATAAGTAGTCTGCTTCTAAATCCTAGTAAGTAGAGAAAGATAAGATGAAATGATCATGTACCTTAGTCCTCATCACTATAGTTCACAAGGATTCATCATACCTTCTCCTGATGTGCCTGTAGCTGCAAAGAGAAAAAATAAATGAAGGAAGACAGTGCCACATACATCTATCTTCCTTTCTTTCTAAAAGATTCAAGGTGTGGCAAACTTCAGTTCAGAATTCCAAAAAATAATGAGTTATGTACATCAAAATCCTCCTAGCTCGACACAGGCAATCCCACATACTTCGAACAATTTAGGATGTTCCTTCACATAATCCATGGCTCCATGTCCATGATTTAAAACTCAATTATTGAAATGCACTTTTTTTTACATCCATGACTGCTGTAGTCATCTTTGTAGAATCTGGCAGATTCTTTTTGTATTCCTTTGCCTGCATATCATCACCATAAAGCGTAGCCCATTCAGTTTGTCGAGCTCAAGTCTAAGAGCGTACTGTGAAAGCAAACAAAGGATTCAGGTCAAATATCTTAATTACCTCACTCAAGTCTTTCCGTGGATGGCAGCAATGAGCCAATGACTCTTATATTTTAGTTGCCCGTCCACTTACAATGTTGCATGCCTGCATCTTCACAAAAAGTATCAAAAATGCCCCTAACAGGACGGGGAATCAGTTTGCTGGTTTGTGCTTTCTACTACTAACTGTAGTGTATGTGGCACACAAGTTCTTACCCGGAGTCCGGAGGACTGTTGAGCCCATTCTTCCTCATCAAATTCTCCTGGCATCTTGGAGTTGCCTTTGTCCCTCGCAACTGAATCATGCTCTGGCCTCAACTTTCTTTTGATAGAAGAGAAGCCACCATCGCCCTACAACAAATACACCGGCTCCTTGGGGGCCATCCCGCGAGACAAAGAGGGAATGCAGGATGACATCTGGAGGGGCACCGCAATCGGCAAAGGATGCGCTGCTTGCGATCTTCTTGGCTGCCTCGCCGGCGGCGAGACGGGTAGAAGGCGAGGCCGGGAGATGGAGAGTGGCCGGTGCGGGGGTATGCGTGCCGGGCGTCGCTGCAAGGCGAGGAGTTTGCGATCGTGAGGGCGTGGCAAGGTGTTGCAGCAGACGACGTTGCGCACAGGCAGCAGCGCGGGGCGGCGAGGCGACGGCAGATGGTGGACAGGAGGGCGGCGATCCGCTCGTAGGAGAGGGTGATTCTAGACGGGAGAGGCAGCGAGCGGAGGAGCTGCGTGGGACGGCCGAACGGCGGCTAGATGGTAGAAGCGGGGCGGAGGAGAAAAAGCAATGTGTGTGGGCTTCTCGTGGAGTAGTTACGGCTAGGACGGGAAGGTGCGAGATTAGGGGGTGCGGGATTGGTAGTGCGAATATTCTTCCACAGGTGGAGTATGGTCAGTCATTTCAAATTGCTAAATCCACACCACAAAGCTATTAGATCAATAATGACCATTAGATTAAGATTTGTGGATTCAATTGTGCGGTGCTGATTGGTTCGTGCGTTGTTATGGGTTCCATTACGGGATGCACGTAAGAAAGTTCTTGTTGGATTGTTTAATAGTAGTGGAGATGGAGATGGAGATACTGGCCATTAAATTAAGATTTGTGGATTCAATTGTGCGGTGCTGATTGGTTCGTGCGTTGTTATGGGTTCCATTACGGGGTGCACGTAAGAAAGTTCTTGTTGGATTGTTTAATAGTAGTGGAGATTCGTGCGTTGTTATGGGTTCCATTACGGGATGCACGTAAGAAAGTTCTTGTTGGATTGTTTAATAGTAGTGGAGATGGAGATACTGGCCATTAAATTAAGATTTGTGGATTCAATTGTGCGGTGCTGATTGGTTCGTGCGTTGTTATGGGTTCCATTACGAGGTGCACGTAAGAAAGTTCTTGTTGGATTGTTTAATAGTAGTGGAGAAGAAACGTCGGGGGGCATGCTTAGCCTACCGTGTGCCCGTGTCCCATGCATTGGCGCTAGCCTTGCATTTTGCTCGGCTTTTCCTGACCATATAAATAAACAAGACACCGATAGTTTGAGAGTCCATCCGCATACGAGATAAACTAACCAAGGGGTCATTTTTGGTGGGCTTAAAGTGTGCCACTTGGTGCGCTGTCAACCGCCGCTACATATCGCATTCTGGGCACTCCTTGAGATTTGTTTTATTTTTAATTTTCTATACGTGTTTTCGGGTTTCAGATGTTTTTTTCTTTTGGGGGGCTTTTCAATTTTTATCTGGTTTTCCTTAGGTTTTGGACAAAAAAATTGGGTGGGAAAATGTGTTTTCTTTTTTGCTTCTGCATGATGCATAGATTTGTTTTGGTGGAGGCACATATTTGCTTCCATGAGAAGCACATATGTACTTCTCGGAAAGGAAAAGATGTGTTTTTTTTTTGCTCACAAATTTTCTTCTCATGGAGGTACATGTTTACTTTCGCGAGAGCCTTAGTTGTGCCCCTTGGAAAGGGGGAAACATGTTTTTTTTCATGATAGACACAGATTTGCTTTTCGGAGGCATAGGTAGAGAAAAACGCATTTCTTTTCCTTCCGCGAGAGGAACAGATTTGCTTCCGCAAGAGGTTGTGCCTCTCGGAAAGAGAAAAAAGTGTATTTTCTTTTGGCTCTTTTTTTTTCTAGTTTTTTCTGGAAAAATGTTCACTGAAACCTATTAAAATGAGATCTAGTTTCGAAGATCTAAATGCGAGAAGCATGGTTTAAGAGATAAATATTTTGAATAAATCAATCTAGAAAAAAAGGAAAAACTCTTGGGAAGGTGGGAGTGACCTTTGCAAGGGGCCGTCCCTTGAGCTGGGCCATTTGTGTGGGCTTCGAGATATTACTAACATGGTTTCTCTTTAGCTCTTAAAGTGTATTTATGCAAGTTTTGGGCCTAAGGAGCACAAACTGTGCTGCTATGTGACGCTCTCAACTAAAACAAACAAAATTATGTGTGATGCTTATTCCGTGCAATAGCATCATCCACAATCAGTACAACACATTAAACAAAATTAAAAAATATCTTGCCATTTTACATATGTTTCAAAAATGTTATCTTACTAATTTATTTATACTATTTTGAAAAAAATAAACCTATACTATTGTAAAATATATTTACACATGCCTAAAATAAAAATATTCATGTATTTGTATTAAAAAGAATTGTTTATTCTGAAAATTATCTTGTAACTATAAATGTTTTTAGTATACTATGAAATGATCATATAACTAAAAATATTGTTCATAGAATTTGAATAATGTTAAAGTAATTAAAATTATATTAATGTATTTATATAATTAATAAAAGTGTTCAAGTATTGGAAAAACTATTTGTGTCATGTTAACACACATTCACATATTTAAAGTCTATTTGAGTAATGTAGTTTTTCCTGTATTTCTACAAAGTGTTAGTATATTTGTCAGAAAATTGTATATGTCTAAAAAGGAATAGTAAATAAGAAGGAACAAAAAAAAGGACATGACAAAAAGGAGAAAACATAAATATAAAAAAGAAAAAGGGAACGGAAACACCAAAAGTAGCATGCGGGCACGAACTAACTTTCTCTAGAACAATCACAAACTAACTTATGCTTCTAGAGGTAGCCACAAACTAACTTTTTTTAGGCAAACTCCGAAACTTCTTATTCAACCGTCACAGTGTTTACAAACTAAGTAGATGTACGGGGTCACTTGTGGTGGTCTGAAAGCGTGCCATTTGGTGCGCTGCCAGCCGCCTGTCTTTTCTTTATTGTATGTGTTAGATGTTTTTTCTCTTTTTTTTGGCTTTTCAATTTTTCTCCCGATTTTCCCAAGGTTTTGGAGAAATAGTTGCGTGGAAAAACACATTCTTTGTGCTTCCGCGTGATGCCTAGATTTGTTTCCCATGGAGACACAAATTTGTTTCCGCGAGAGGCACAAGTGTACCTATTGGAAAAGAAAAAAGAACACATTTTCATCAGAGGCACAATTTTTTTTCTTGTGAAGGCACATATTTGCTTCCGTGAGAGCCACAGTTGTGCCTCTCGGAAAGGGGAGAATACATTTTTTTCCTCAACAAGAGATACATATTTCCTTCCCGTGGAGGCATAAAGGAAAAAACATATTTATTTTTCTTTCGCGAGAGGCACAGATTTGATTCTCTTGGAGGCACATGTTTGTTTCCGCAAGAACGTCAGAAAGAGAAAAAAAACATATTATCATTCAGCTCTCTTTTTTCTTCTGGATTTTTTCGTGAAAAAAGGTTCATTAAAATCTATTAAAATGGGATCTAGTTTCGAAGATTTAAACGCGAGAAATCCAATGATGAAAACAGTTCGCGATTTGTATGCAAGGTTTAAGATATAAAACATTCTGAATATATTAATCTATGAAAAAAGGGAAAACTACTAGGAAGGTGAGAGTGTCCTTTGTAAGGGATACCACTTAATTAGTGATTTCGTGTGCGCACTTATGCCTGTTATGGTGTTACAACATTTCATATTATTGTGAAGGTCCATGGACAACAATAGAGAGCGAACCTAAGGATTGTAGCTATATAGTTGGACCAAAAAGGTGATGTCATTGAGATTCTTTTAAAACCTTGAAACTTTAACACAACCCTTTTCAAAAAAGGAAGATCACCCTCGGCCTTTGCATGAAAGTAATTCATGCAGCCATCTTATTAACCAAAATATCCAACAAAAGAAGAACTCAAAGCCAAAACCGACAGAAAAATAGGACTAGCACTACTGGAAACATGAGATTTGCCATCAGCTAGCTCTTTGCCGTCGGCTGGCTGACAGCAAAGAGGTCCTTTGCCGTCCGATTAAAGTAAACATATGGCAAAGAGTCAGCTTATGGCAAAGAGGTCATTTGCCATCAACTAGTTCTTTACCGTCAGCCAGTGCTCGGCAAAGAATCTTTGCCGTCAGCTGGCGGACGGCAAAGAGGTGGGTGGGTCCAGTGGATGTCTAACCCGTAACGACCCACCGGCCCCACCTCTTTGCCGTCCGCCAGCGGACGGCAAAGAGATGGGTACGTTAATGGCCGTCCCGTCCCCGTCCTCTCTCTCGTCTCTCTCTGTCTCCTTCCCATCCCCCATCGACCCACACCCGCGCTGCCGCCGCCGCAGACCCCGTCCGCCGTAGCCGGCCACCCTGCACCCCTTCCCTGCGGCGCCCCAACCTCCACCGCGCCCCCGCCGCCCCTTCCATGCCCCCCACCCCGCCCCCTCCCCTCTGTCGCCATCCCCGATCCACCGCCGCCGACCCCGTCCGCCGTAGCCGGTCGCCCCGCACCCCTCCCATGCGGCGCCCCAACCTCCACCGCAGCCCCGCCGCCCCTTCCATGTCGGCCAGCCACGCCGCGGTCGTCCAGCCGCCCCGCCCCCTCGATCCCCTGCGTCGCCGTCCCCGCCCCATCCCGCTGTGGCCGTCCGGCCTCCCCCTCCAGTGGGTCGCCGCCTCCTGCAGCGGCCGCCCCGCACCTCCTCCATCGGCGATCCCCTGCAGGTGAGCTGCTCCCCCCTTTTTCTTTTTCTTTTAGTTTCTTTCAGTTTAGTTTCTTTCTTTCTTTCAGAAGAAGAAGAAGAAGAAGAAGAAGAAGAAGAAGAAGGAGAAGGAGAAGGAGAAGGAGAAGGAGAAGGAGAAGAAGAAGGAGAAGAAGAAGGAGAAGGAGAAGAAGAAGAAGAAGAAGAAGAAGAAGAAGAAGAAGAAGAAGAAGAAGAAGAAGAAGAAGAAGAAGAAGAGGAGGAGGAGGAGGAGGAGGAGGAGGAGGAGGAGGAGAAGAAGAAGAAGAAGAAGAAGAAGAAGAAGAAGAAGAAGAAGAAGAAGAAGAAGAAGAAGAAGAAGAAGAAGAAGAAGAAGAAGAAGAAGAAGAAGAAGAAGAAGAAGAAGAAGAAGAAGAAGAAGAAGAAGAAGAAAGATGAGAGGGGGAGAAGAAGAAGAGAAGAAGAAAAGGAAAAAAGAGAAAGAAGAAGAAGAAGAAGACGAAGAAGAAGAAAAAGACACCCTGACACCCCGACACCCCGACCCCGACACCCCGACCCCGACATCCTGGCACCATACTCTGACCCACACCCCGACCCCGACCCCGACACCCCGACCGCGACACAACACCCCGACACCCCGGCACGACACCCTGACCCCGACCCCCGACCACCGACACCCTGACACCACATCTCGACCCCGACCCCCGACGCCCTGACACCACACCCCGACACCCTGACACCATCCCGCCCCCGACCCCGACACCCCGACACCTTGACACCCCGATCGCCCCCGAGCCCGACACCCTGACACCCCGATTGCCCCCGACACCCTGACACCACACCCCGACACCCTGACACCAGAGCCCCACACCCTGACACGACACCCCGACACCCTGACACCACACCCTGACACCCTGACACCACACCCCGACCCCCGACACACTGACATCACACCCCGACACCCTGACACCACACCCCGACCCCGACCCTGAGCCCTGACCCCCGACACCCTGACACCACACCCCGACACCTTGACACCACCCCGACCTGACCCCGACACCCAGACACCCTGACACCCCGATCGACCCCAACACCCTAACACCACACCCCGACCCCGACCCCGACGGGGTCATATATTTGTGAATTATGAGTTAGGTCATATATTTTCTGATTTTGTTATGCAAAACATCATATATATATATATATATATATATATATATATGTATATATATATATATATATGTGTTTGTCATCATATATATATTTTGTGTTGATCGAGTGGATTTAAATGTGCAGTTGTTTCGTCGTTGCGAGGGTGTGGTGTTTGACGACCCTCCCTGTGCGTTCGACGAGCTCCGCCCCTGCGTTTGTTGGTGAGCACAAATGACATCTCCTCCTCCCCCCTTCATTTTCTCTGTTCCGGTCTTCATGCCGATGAAACTTGCTAGCTATAGGTGTCAATCATCAGTATGCGTAACCACTATGCGTCTCCCGTTCGAAAGGGTTACATCTATAAATATGCATGCATTTGCATATTTATAATCGTGATTCTTTCAAATTGTCCAACGTTATCCATGGACAGCTCGAGGATGTGTAGATTGGGTTCGTTTTCCCATATGCTTTGCTCCGCATCTGATGCAGAATTTTGTCAGTGCCTCCCTGTTGTTCTCCAGGTACACATCCTCTTTGCTTATTGCCAAGATGTGTATCAGGAGAACAACGGGGAAGTGCTGCCGAAATTTTGCGTCGGATCCAGAGCAGAGCATGGGAAAACGAACCAAATCTACACATACTCAGGTGGGATTAGGACCTATCTTTACCTATTAGCGTGTAGGTTGCATGGACGTAATAGAACTGACAAACTCCATTAACTGATGGATATGGTTTGCTTAATTATGTATATATTTCTTGTGTGTCCAGTAGGAAGTCAATATGAGTGATCGTGCGTGGATGTACACCGGTTACACTAGTCAGTATATTTGGACCGAGGAATGGTTAACAAAAATCAAGGGGTTCGTTAGAGCCGCATTTGCAAATGGCTAGAAATTAAGCTGGCGCCCCTGTTTTCGGTGCGACAACTATAATCAGAGGGACGAGCTTCAAATGAGTAAACACCTGCAGAAGTTTGGTTTTACGCCTGGTTACACAGTCTAGACATTACATGGTGAGTCTACCCAACATGCTAGAGCCGAGGTGGTTCGTCGTCGCACCGACGAGCATGGTACCGGGATGGAAGACATGGTGCAAGACTTTGACGATGCTCGGGACTCGGACGAGGAGATGGAGGAATCTGCAAAGGCCTTCACTGAAAAGTTGGAGTTCTCAAAATGTCCTCTCCACGAGCACACTGAGCTTTGTCAGTTGGATGCCATCTCACAAATAATGGCATTGAAGTCTCAATTCAACTTGGGCACATAATGCTACGATGCGATGATGACAGTATTCGGATGATTTCTACCCAAAGGCCATGTGCTACCTACAAACCTGTACCAGTCAGACAAAATCCTCCGTGCTCTTAAGATGCCCTATGAGAATATACATGCCTGTGAGAAAGGATGTGTCTTATTTAGGCGTCAGTATGAGGACTTGAACTATTGTCCCGTTTGCAATTCTTCTAGGTATGTTGTGGTAGACAACGGTATGAGTGAGAAGACACAGACCAAAATACCCGTTAATGTTCTTCGGTATATGCCAATCATACCAAGACTTCAACATCTTTTCATGGTCAAAGAGACAGCCAGACAGATGACATGGTACAAAACGGGCAAAAGAACCGAACTAGATGTAGATGGGAATGTGATGATGGTGCACACATTGGATGGTGAAGCGTGGAAGCGCTTTGATGCATTACATAAGGAAAAACGGCAGATCCAAGGCATCCTCGAGTCGCCGTCAGCACGGATGGGTTCAGTGTGTATGGTCAGACGGCAACTCAATACAGTTGTTGGCCCGTGTTTGTCATTCTACTCAATCTCCCCCGGGGCAGATTATGCAAAGAAAGAACATTTTCCTGACGTTGATGATTGCAGGGCCCAACTATCCAGGGAAGAATATGAATGTGTACATGCAACCACTTAAGGACGAATTGCAAGAAGCTTGGGATAATGGGTTCAAGACATACGACACCTTTAGCAAACATAACTTCATAATGTGTGCCTGTTTCATGTACTCGACGCATGACTTGCCGGCGTATGCGCTATTCGTTGGCTGGTGTGTGCATGGAAGGTTCCTGTGCCCCACATGCAAGGAAGCTCTTGAGTTTCGTTGAATGACAGCAAGGCACAAGTATACTTGCTTCGACTTGCATATACCGTTTCTAGATCCTCCCCATAAGTTCAGGAAAGACAAGAAGAACTTCATCAAAGGTAGAGTTGTCAAACACTCTGTACCACTTGCGTTGACAGGCCAATAGACCCTATATCAGTTAAATGCTCTCGAGCCATATCCAGAGCGTCCAGGGTATTTCAAGGGGTACAATAAGGAACACGCCTGTGAAAGGACCACGATGTCGCCTAGAGGGGGGGGGGTGAATAGGCGTTTTAAAAACTTCTACGGATTTGGCTTAATCCTAATGCGGAAATAAACTAAGAGGATACTTTTCAAGCACAAATCCTAAATACACTAGGCTCAACTAAGTGCACCAACAACTTATTATAAATTAGATGAGCACAACAAGGATACTAACAAGAACAAGTAAGTTACACAAACTTACTTGAGCAATATGACAAGATATGAAAGTGTATGACACAAGTTAGCAATTCACACTAAACACAAGATATATCAATAGTAGCAAGTATGAATTGTGGGATATAAAGTGTAGGCCTCTAATCTCTTCACGGAAATAGCTAACACAATATAATGAGGACAACAATATATAGTGAATGCAAGGTCAAGAGACCAAAGTAAACAACAAGTAGTGGCTAGGGTTAGAGATAACCGAAGACACGGAGACGAGGATGTATCCCGATGTTCACTTCCTTGGAGGGAAGCTAGTCACCATTAGAGAGGTGGATGTTACCACAAAGGCACACCAACGCCACAAAGGCTCACCCTATTCTCCCTTTGAGACAACACCACGAAGGCGTTTCTCAACCACTAGTGGTAGACCTTGAGGTGGCCTCCAAACCTTCACAAACTTTCCGGGGGCAAATCACAAGTTGATTCCTCGACGGAGCACTCCTACCACCTAGGAGTCTCCAACCTCCAAGAGTAACAAGATCAAGGGGGAAATGCTCAAGACTTGCTCAAATCACGAATTCCTTTGGTCACAAGAGGGAGAGGGAGTGGATCTATCACTTGATTGGAAAATCTCTCAAGAACTCTCACGAATCTCTCCGGGATCTAAGATTTGGTGTAGGAGAAGTGAGAAGGGAGCCTTTTTGTGTTCTAGGGTTCATATGAATGTGTTGCTCAACCTTCTCCCAGGGTGGAAGAAGGTTATATATAGTAGTAGTGCAAATATGGCCGTTGGAGTGTAAGTGGCTGTGTCGGGCCGGACATCCAGGCCTGGGGCCGGACATGCGGGCGCTGTGAAGTGTGCACACACGTACACAGAAAAACAGGTTATAGGGCCCGAATATCTAGCCGAAGCCCGGACATCTGGCCGAAGCCTGGACATCTGGCCAAACTTGGGGCCCCGGACATCCAGCCAAGGGTCGGACATTCGGCGTATACAAACAACATTTCGGTAAGGTTTCTAGACATCTACGGCCGGACATCCGGGCCAGGGGCTGGACATCCGGCGATTTCACACAAATCAGATGCCCTCTGGATAGCAGTGGCCGGACATCCGGGGAAAAGCCCGGACATCCGGCCAACACAAAAACTGCAACCGCCCCAAAAGTAAAACATGCATAACTTTCACATCCGGACTCCGATTTTGATGATCTTAGGCTCGTTTTGAAGCTACAGAAAAGCTCCAGGTCCTCACATAGAGAAACACCCAAGATAAACCAAAATGGAGGGTGCAAAGTATGGAAAGGTAAGATCATATACTTTGGGGAACCTATTTGGCTATGGATTTTCTTTGGTAGATGTGTAGGCATTTTGTATTTGCATTGGATAGGAGTGAAATATGCCTATGTTGGAATATGATGTGAGAAGAATAGAAATAGATGATGTTGACTTGAGCAAATCCATCACTAAGCCCTTTGATCCCCTCTTAATAGTGCGGGATCCCTATAACTCAAGAATCATAAAAGAACTATACTAGATAGCTTCCTGAAACTCATTCTTGAGCATATATCCTTTTCGATGGTCATCGATCCTCACTTCTAAAGCCAAAGGAACTAATACCTTTGACTAGAGCCTTTCACTTGAGCTTTATATTGATGTTTCTTCATGGCTCAAGTTGAAGGCAAGACATTGGAGAAGTCTTCAAGTAGCTTCCCCATACACAATGTGGGAAGCTTTGCTTTGCATTCATCTTCACTTGTACATCATCATTAATTACTTGATGACATCCTTTGATGAGCACCAAGCTCATGAGAATTACCTAACCCACATAACATAGACAACACATAGTATGGGTTAATACATAAAGCACAACTGATAAATTCTTACCATGCCACAATATCTCATGTGGCACATGATATGCGCTTGTGTGTTGTCCATCTTAGATGTCAATCTTTGATCTTCATCTTGTTCAACATTTATATTTTCTCCATGATTAATATTGATGTCTTTAAGGCCCTATTGATATCTTCACTATGCTTCATTTCTTCAAGACATAATAACCAATATCTTAATTCATCATGACCATATCAATTTTCTCCTTGAATATCATATTGGACCTCATTTGCTCGTTCTCATGCTCCAACATAGTATCTTGAGAGGCACAATGAACTCTTCACTTGAATTACTTGCTTCATGACATACTAATACATGACTCAACATATGAGCTCATAATGATCCTATCTTCAAGCATATGTAGAATTCTTCTCTTTAATCATTCTCTCAAGATCTTGATCCATCATGGTTCAACCCATAAGCCTTGATGCATGCACAACAATATGTATATGTCATTCATTTGAAATCCATTCTATCTCCTTCTTGCATCACCATGGAATAAACATACTTTAGTTCATCCAATATTCTTCATGCATTGGAAATGGAACTTTCCTTCAAATGTATAACTTAATGAAAACATTAGTCCATTAGGATTGTCATTAATTACCAAAACCACACATGAGGACTACATGTACTTTCAGCCTGGACTCACAAGACATGCTTCTGGGATCTGCCTTATTTCAAAGACCTCCTTTGCCCACATAACATCGACGTGATGCACACTGAAAAGAATATTGCTGAAGCCATTTTGGGTACATTGTTTGGCATAGAGGGGAAATCAAAGGATAATACTAAGGCTAGAGTCGATCAAGAGGAGCTATGTGATAGACCATTACAAAACATGCAAGAACCGAAAGGAAAGCAGAACTGGATGAAGTCAAAGGCATGGTTCAATCTTGGAAGGCCAGCTATGAGGGAAATTATTTTGTGGGTGAAAATGCAGTTGATGTTCCCCGATGGGTATGCAGCAAATCTAAAGAGGGGAGCGAGTCTTGAAAAATTGAAAATATTTGGTCTAAAAAGTCATGATTGGCACTTATGGATTGAGCGGATAACGCCAGTGATGTTGTGTGGCTTCATCCCTGAGGATGAATGGCTAGTACTGGCAGAGCTGAGCTATTTCTTCCGTGTTCTTTGTGTGAAAGAATTATCGCCTGGCCTCCTAGAAGAAATGAAACAGTTGGCGCCGAAGTTGATCTGCAAGTTGGAGATGATCTTTCCGCCAAGCTTCTTTAATCCAATGCAACACTTGATTTTGCATCTGGTGACCGAGGCAAGATTGGGGGGGGGGCGTGCAAAATCATTGGTGCTACTCAACTGAGAGTATGCAGAAGACGCTTCGAGCAAAATGTAAAAATAAACGTAGAGTTGAAGCATCGATGGCCAAGGCATTCATCACTGGGGAGGCGGCAAACTTTATGACAGCACACTACGAAGCCAATAATCGTCATTTGCATAATCTGAAGCCTCGGTACAATGCTAACATCCCTAAAAAGGGTCGATCCAACCTCAGCCTATTCAAAGGGAATCTCACTCCAGCCAGTGGTTGGAAACCAGTATCGTTGGATGTTGAAGAATGGCGTACCATATCGATGTATCTCTTCAACAACCTAACAGAAGTGCGGCTGTACATCGAGTAAGATCTCGGTACATTGTTTCGCAACTTCTAATTCCTTTGAAATGCTCTTATTCCTGGATATTTGATGCAGTCGATGTTGGGGAACGTAGCAGAAATTCAAAATTTTCCTACGTGTCACCAAGATCTATCTAAGGAGAAACCAGCAACGAGGGGAAGGAGAGTGCATCTACATACCCTTGTAGATCGCTAAGTGGAAGCGTTCAAGAGAACGGGGTTGAAGGAGTCATACTCGTCGTGATCCAGATCACCGGAGATCTTAGTGTCGAACGGACGGCACCTCCGCGTTCAACACACGTACAGCCCGGTGACGTCTCCCATGCCTTGATCCAGCAAGGAGAGAGGGAGAGGTTGAGGAAGACTCCATCCAGCAGCAGCACAACGGCGTGGTGGTGATGGAGGAGCGTGGCAATCCTGCAGGGCTTCACCAAGCACCGCGGGAGAGGAGGAGGGATAGAGGTAGGGCTGCGCCTGGGAGAGGTGAAACTCATGTGTTGGGCAGCCCCCACAACTCAACTATTTATAGGGGAAGGGGAGGGGGCTGCGCCCCCTCTAGGGTTCCCTCCCCAGGGGTGGCGACAGCCCCCAGATCCCATCTGGGTGGCGGCCAGAAGGGGAGAAAGGGGGAGGCGCACCTAGGGTGGGCCTTAGGGCCCATCTGCCTTAGGGTTTGCCCCCCTCCCCACTTCCTTGCGCCTTGGGCCCTGTGGGGGGGCGCACCAGCCCACCTGGGGCTGGTCCCCTCCCACACTTGGCCCATGCAGCCCTCTGGGGTTGGTGGCCCCACTTGGTGGACCCCCGGGACCCTCCCAGTGGTCCCGGTACGTTACTGAAAAAACCCGAAACTTTTCCGGTGACCAAAACAGGACTTCCCATATATAAATCTTTACCTCCGGACCATTCCAAAACTCCTCGTGACGTCCGGGATCTCATCCGGGACTCCGAACAACATTCGGTAACCACATACAAACTTCCTTTATAACCCTAGCGTCATCGAACCTTAAGTGTGTAGACCCTACGGGTTCGGGAACCATGCAGACATGACCGAGACGTTTTCCGGTCAATAACCAACAGCGGGATCTGGATACCCATGTTGGCTCCCACATGTTCCATTATGATCTCATCGGATGAACCACGATGTCAAGGACTCAATCAATCCCGTATACAATTCCCTTCGTCCGGCGGTATTGTACTTGCCCGAGATTCGATCGTCGGTATGCCGATACCTTGTTCAATCTCGTTACCGGCAAGTCTCTTTACTCGTTTCGTAACGCATCATCCCGTGATCAACCCCTTGGTCACATTGTGCACATTATGATGATGTCCTACCGAGTGGGCCCAGAGATACCTCTCCGTTTACACGGAGTGACAAATCCCAGTCTCAATTCGTGCCAACCCAACAGACACTTTCGAAGATACCTGTAGTGCACCTTTATAGCCACCCAGTTACGTTGTGACGTTTGGTACACCCAAAGCATTCCTACGGTATCCGGGAGTTGCACAATCTCATGGTCTAAGGAAATGATACTTGACATTAGAAAAGCTTTAGCATACGAACTACACGATCTTTGTGCTAGGCTTAGGATTGGGTCTTGTCCATCACATCATTCTCCTAATGATGTGATCCCGTTATCAATGACATCCAATGTCCATGGTCAGGAAACCTTAACCATCTGTTGATCAACAAGCTAGTCAACTAGAGGCTTACTAGGAACATGGTGTTGTCTATGTACCCACACATGTATCTGAGTTTCCTATCAATACAATTATAGCATGGATAATAAACGATTATCATGAACAAGGAAATATAATAATAACTAATTTATTATTGCCTCTAGGGCATATTTCCAACAGTCTCCCACTTGCACTAGAGTCAATAATCTAGTTCACATCGCCATGTGATTAACACTCACAGGTCACATCGCCATGTGACCAACATCCAAAGAGTTTACGAGTGTCACTAAACTAGTTCACATCATCATGTGATTAAGACTCAATGAGTTCTGGGGTTTGATCATGTTTTGCTTGTGAGAGAGGTTTTAGTCAATGGATCTGCAACATTGAGATCCGTATGTAGTTCGCAAATCTCTAGGTCATATTGTAAATGCTGCTTCCACGCTCCACTTGGAGCTTTTCCAAATGGTTGCTCCACTATACGTATCAGAGTCATTCGGATAGGTGTTAAAGCTTACATCATCGTAACCCTTTACGCCGAACTCTTTATCACCTCCATAATCGAGAAACAAATCCTTATTCCTCTAAGGATAATTTTGACCGCTATCTGGTGATCCATTCCTTGATCACCTTTGTACCCTCTTGCCAGACATGTGGCAAGGCACACATCAGGTGCGGTACTTAGCATAGCATACTATAGAGCCTACGTCTGAAGCATAGGGGACGACCTTTGTCCTTTCTCTCTCTTCTGCCGTGGTCGAGCTTTAAGTCTCAACTTCATACCTTACAACTCGGCCAAGAACTCCTTCTTTGACTGATCCATCTTGAACACCTTCAAGATCATGTCAAGGTATATGCTCATTTGAAAGCACCATTAAGCGTTTTTGATCTATCCTTATAGATCTTGATGCTCAATGATCAAGTAGCTTAATCCAGGTTTTCCCTTGAAAAACACTTTTCAAATAACCCTATATGCTTTCTAGAAATTCTACATCATTTCTGATCAACAATATGTTTACAACATATACTCATCAGAAATTCTATAGTGCTCCCAATCACTTTTTTGGAAATACAAGTTTCTCATAAACTTTGTATAAACCCAAAATCTTTAATCATCTTATCAAAGTACATATTCCAACTCCGAGATGCTTACTCCAGTCCTTAGAAGGATCGCTGGAGCTAGCATACCTTTTAGCATCCTTAGGATCGACAAAACCTTTCTGATTGTATCACGTACAACCTTTCCTTACGAAAACTGGTAAGGAAACTTGTTTTGACATCCATCTGCCAGATTTCATAAGTGCAGCTTGTGCTAACATGATTCCGACGGACTTCAAGCATCGCTATAGATGAGAAAATATCATCGTAGTCAACTCCTTGAACTTGTGAAAAATTCTTCGCCACAAGTCGAGCTTCATAGACGGTGACGTTACCGTCCACGTCCATCTTCTTCTTAAAGATCCATTTATCTCAATGGCTTGCCAATCATCGGGCAAGTCCACCATGCTTTGTTATGATACATGGATCCTATCTCGGATTTCATGGCTTCTAACCATTTGTCGGAATATGGGCCCACCATCGCTTCTCCATAGCTCGTAGGTTCATTGTTGTCTAGCAACATGACCTTCAAGACAGGATCACCGTACCACTCTGTAGCAGTACGCGTCCTTGTCACCCTACGAGGTTCGGTAGTGACTTGATCTGAAGCTTCATGATCACTATCATAAGCTTCCACTTCAATTGGTGTAGGTGCCACAGGAACAAGTTCCTGTGCCCTGCTACACACTTGTTGAAGTGACGGTTCAATAACCTCATCAAGTCTCCATTATCCTCCCACTCAATTCTCGAGACAAACCTTTCCTCGACAAAGGACCCGATTCAAGAAACAATCCCTATTGATTTCGGATCTGAATTAGGAGGTATACCCAACTATTTTGGGTGTCCTATGAAGATGCATTTTATCCGCTTTGGGTTCGAGCTTATCAACCTGAAACTTTTTCACATAAGCGTCGCAGCCCCAAACTTTTAAGAAACGACAACTTAGGTTTCTCCAAACGGTGTCGTCTCAACGGAATTACGTGGTACCCTATTAAAGTGAGTGCGGTTGTCTCTAATGCCTAACCCATGAACGATAGTGGTAATTCGATAAGAGACATCATGGTATGCACCATATCCAATAGGGTGCAACTATGATGTTCGGACACACCATCACACTATGGTGTTCCAGGCGGTATTAATTGTGAAACAATTTCCACAATGTCTTAATTGTGTGCCAAAGCTCGTAACTCAGATACTCATCTCTATGATCATATCATAGACATTTTATCCTCTTGTCACAATGATCTTCAACTTCACTCTGAAATTACTTGAACCATTCAATGATTAAGACTTGTGTTTCATCAAGTAAATATACTCAACATCTACTCGAATCATCTGTGAAGTGAGAACATAACGATATTCACTGCATGCCTCAGCACTCATTGGACTGCACACATCATAATGTGTTACTTCCAACAAGTTGCTATCTTGTTCCATCTCACTGAAAACGAGGCTTTTCAGTCATCTTGCCCATGTGGTATGATTTGCATATCTCAAGTGATTCAAAATCAAGTGAGTCCAAACGATCCATCTGCATGGAGTTTCTTCATGCATATACACCAATAGACATGGTTCGCATGTCTCAAACTTTTCAAAACGAGTGAGTCCAAAGATCCATCAACATGGAGCTTCTTCATGCGTTTTATACCAATATGACTTACATGGCAGGGCCACAAGTAAGTGGTACTATCTTATATCTTTTGGCATGAAAATGTGTATCACTACGATCGAGATTCAATAAACCATTCCTTTAGGTGCAAGACCATTGAAGGTATTATTCAAATAAATAGAGTAACCATTATTCTCCTTAAATGAATGACCGTATTGCGATAGACATAATCCAATCATGTCTATGCTCAACGCAAACACCAAATGACAATTATTCAGGTTTAATACTAATCTTGATGGTAGAGGGAGCGTGCGATGTTTGATCACATCAAACTTGGAAACACTTCCAACACATATCGTGAGCTCACCTTTAGCTAGTCTCCGTTTATTCCGTAGCTCTTTTATTTCGAGTTACTAACACTTAGCAACTGAGCCGGTATCTCAATACCTTGGTGCTACTAGGAGTACTAGTAAAGTACACATTAACATAATGTATATCCAATATACTTCTATCGACCTTGCCAGCCTTCTCATCTACCAAGTATCTAGGGTAATTCTGCTCCAGTGGCTGTTCCCCTTATTACAGAAGCACTTAGTCTCGGGTTTGGGTTCAACCTTGGGTTTCTTCATTAGAGCAGCAGCTGATTTGCTGTTTCATGAAGTATCCCTTCTTTCCCTTGCCCTTCTTGAAACTAGTGGTTTCACCAACCATCAACAATTGATGCTCCTTCTTGATTTCTACTTTCGCGGTGTCAAACATCACGAATACCTCAAGGATCATCATATCTATCCCTGATATGTTATAGTTCATCACGAAGCTCTAGCAGCTTAGTGGCAATGACCTTGGAGAAACATCACTATCTCATCTGGAAGATCAACTCCCACTCGATTCAAGTGATTGTTGCACTCAGACAATCTGAGCACAAGCTCAACGATTGAGCTTTTCTCCGTTAGTTTGCAGGCTAAGAAAATCGTCGGAGGTCTCATACCTTTTGACGTGGGCACGAGCCTGAAATCCCAATTTCAGCCCTCGAAACATCTCATATGTTCCGTGACATTTCGAAAACATCTTTGGTGCCTCAACTCTAAACCGTTTATCTGAACTATCACGTAGTTATCAAAACGTGTATGTCCGATGTTCGCAACATCCACAAACGATGTTTGGGGTTCAGCACACTGAGCGGTGCATTAAGGACATAAGCTTTCTACTGTCCGCATAATCGCTACTGTCAACTTTCAACTATATTTTCTCTAGGAACATATCTAAACAGTGGAACTAAAGCGCGAGCTTACGACATAATTTGCAAAGATCATTTGACTATGTTCAGGATAATTAAGTTCATCTTATGAACTCCCACTCAGATAGACATCCCTCTAGTCATCTAAGTGATTACATGATCCGAGTCAACTAGGCCGTGTCTGATCATCACGTGAGACGGACTAGTCATCATCGGTGAACATCTTCATGTTGATCGTATCTACTATACGACTCATGCTCGACCTTTCGGTCTCTTGTGTTCCGAGGCCATGTCTGTACATGCTAGGCTCGTCAAGTCAACCTAAGTGTTTCGCATGTGTAAATCTGTCTTACACCCGTTGTATGTGAACATAAGAATCCATCACACCCGATCATCACGTGGTGCTTAGAAACGACGAACTTTCGCAACGGTGCACAGTTAGGGGGAACACTTTCTTGAAATTTTAATGAGGGATCATCTTATTTACTACCGTCGTTCTAAGCAAATAAGATGCATAAACATGATAAACATCACATGCAATCAAATAGTGACATGATATGGCCAATATCATTTTGCTCCTTTTGATCTCCATCTTCGGGGCTCCATGATCATCATCGTCACCGGCATGACACCATGATCTCCATCATCGTGTCTTCATGAAGTTGTCTCGCCAACTATTACTTCTACTACTATGACTACCGGTTCGCAATAAAGTAAATTAATTACATGGCGTTGTTCAATGACACGCAGGTCATACAATAAATAAAGACAACTCCTATGGCTCCTGCCGGTTGTCATACTCATCGACATGCAAGTCGTGATTCCTATTACAAGAACATGATCAATCTCATACATCACATATATTCATCACATTCTTCTTGGCCATATCACATCACATAGCACACCCTGCAAAAACAAGTTAGACGTCCTCTAATTGTTGTTTGCATGTTTTACGTGGCTACTATGGGTTTCTAGCAAGAACGTTTCTTACCTACGCAAAAACCACAACGTGATATGTCAATTGCTATTTACCCTTCATAAGGACCCTTTTCATCGAATCCGTTCCGACTAAAGTGGGAGAGACTGGCACCCGCTAGCCACCTTATGCACAAAGTGCATGTCAGTCGGTGGAACCTGTCTCACGTAAGTGTACGTGTAAGGTCGGTCCGGGCCGCTTCATCCCACAATACCGTCGAAACAAGATTGGACTAGTAACGGTAAGCATATTGAACAAAATCAACACCCACAACTACCTTGTGTTCTACTCGTGCAAAGAATCTACGCAATAGACCTAGCTCATGATGCCACTATTGGGAAACGTACCAGAAATTCAAAATTTTCCTACGTGTCACCAAGATCTATCTAAGGAGAAACCAGCAACGAGGGGAAGGAGAGTGCATCTACATACCCTTGTAGATCGCTAAGCGGAAGCGTTCAAGAGAACGGGGTTGAAGGAGTCGTACTCGTCGTGATCCAAATCACCGGAGATCCTAGTGCCGAACGGACGGCACCTCCGCGTTCAACACACGTACAGCCTGGTGACGTCTCCCATGCCTTGATCCAGCAAGGAGAGAGGGAGAGGTTGAGGAAGACTCCATCCCGCAGCAGCACAACGGCGTGGTGGTGATGGAGGACCGTGGCAATCCTGCAGGGCTTCTCCAAGCACCGCGGGAGAGGAGGAGGGAGAGAGGTAGGGCTGCGCCTGGGAGAGGTGAAACTCATGTGTTGGGCAGCCCCCACAACTCAACTATTTATAGGGGAAGGGGAGGGGGCTGCGCCCCCTCTAGGGTTCCCTCCCCAGGGGTGGCGGCAGCCCCCAGATCCCATCTGGGTGGCGGCCAGAAGGGGAGAGAGGGGGAGGCGCACCTAGGGTGGGCCTTAGGGCCCATCTGCCTTAGGGTTTGCCCCCTCCCCACTTCCTTGCGCCTTGGGCCCTGTGGGGGGGCGCACCAGCCCACCTGGGGCTGGTCCCCTCCCACACTTGGCCGATGCAGCCCTCCGGGGTTGGTGGCCCCACTTGGTGGACCCCCGGGACCCTCCCGGTGGTCCTGGTACGTTACCGAAAAAATCCGAAACTTTTCCGGTGACCAAAACAGGACTTCCCATATATAAATCTTTACCTCCGAACCATTCCGGAACTCCGCGTGACGTCCGGGATCTCATTCGGGACTCCGAACAACATTCGGTAACCACATACAAACTTCCTTTATAACCCTAGCGTCATCGAACCTTAAGTGTGTAGACCCTACGGGTTCGGGAACCATGCAGACATGACCGAGACGTTTTCCGGTCAATAACCAACAGCGGGATCTGGATACCCATGTTGTCTCCCACATGTTCCACGATGATCTCATCGGATGAACCACGATGTCAAGGACTCAATCAATCCCGTATACAATTCCCTTCGTCTGGCGGTATTGTACTTGCCCGAGATTCGATCGTTGGTATGCCGATACCTTGTTCAATCTCATTACCGGCAAGTTTCTTTACTCGTTCCGTAACACATCATCCCGTGATCAACCCCTTGGTCACATTGTGCACATTATGATGATGTCCTACCGAGTGGGCCCAGAGATACCTCTCCGTTTACACGGAGTGACAAATCCCAGTCTCGATTCGTGCCAACCTAACAGACACTTTTGGAGATACCTGTAGTGCTACTTTATAGCCACCCAGTTACGTTGTGACGTTTGGTACACCCAAAGCATTCCTACGGTATCCGGGAGTTGCACAATCTCATGGTCTAAGGAAATGATACTTGACATTAGAAAAGCTTTAGCATACGAACTACACGATCTTTGTGCTAGGCTTAGGATTGGGTCTTGTCCATCACATCAATCTCCTAATGATGTGATCCCGTTATCAATGACATCCAATGTCCATGGTCAGGAAACCGTAACCATCTGTTGATCAACGAGCTAGTCAACTAGAGGCTTACTAGGGACATGGTGTTGTCTATGTACCCACACAAATATCTAAGTTTCCTATCAATACAATTATAGCATGGATAATAAACGATTATCATGAACAAGGAAATGTAATAATAACTAATTTATTATTGCCTCTAGGGCATATTTCCAACAGTCGATACATCGCCATATTCTCGTATGGAGCGGTGATCCAAAAGGATTCCGTCGAAGAGTATGAGCTTCTGTCTAAGCAAGGAGGCAAATATCCCGGTTTCATCTCTTGGTTCAAAAAAATGGTAATTTCCATTAGACCATTTCATTTCTTTAGCTGATTTGCGACTAATGCAACAATCCTTTCGTATTAAACTTGTAGGCTAATTTAGAGATTATGGATGCCGAATTGAGACAAGTAGCTAATGGTTTTGACTATAAGGTCCGTTCATTTGACAAATACGACATCAACGGGTATCGCTTTCGTACCTATGGCAAAGAGCTATCTATGGCCAACCGAAGGTCTACAAATTTTTGTGTCTCTGCTATCGGCGAAGGAGATATTGAGTATTATGGAAGAGTTGAAGCAATTTATACACTTCAATTCTATGGTGAAAACCTATCAAACGTCGTAGTCTTTAGATGTTATTGGTTCCAGCCGAGGGAGACTAGAAGGACTCATGAACATATAGGGCTAGTCGAAATCAAACAAAGCACCCATTTGGAAGTTCCTGATGTCTATATTACGGCTCAACAGGCAACCCAAGTTTTCTATTTACCATGGGCCCGTCAAAGTGATCCAAATCTCAGTGGTTGGGATGTCGTTTATGAAGTGCCGCCACGTGTTAGACCACCTCCCCCAAATGAAGAGGATTATGAACCTCATATTAACCAAGACACATATGATGTAGGAGAATTCTTCCAAGAAACACGTCTTTCAAAAAAATATTTCAAGAACCGCTCTACTCCACCCAAGAACATTGAAGTAGACAATGATAGTGATGAATCCGACTTCACCCCTGAGGCGGAACAAGAAGAGCCGGAACAAGAAGAAGTTACTGCTGCAGATGACCTGTCAATGCTTGAACGATTACGTAAAGGAGGCCTTCCACATGTTGATGCATTTATTGATGATGATGATGAGCACGTCACTGATAGTGATGGTGATGATGCATTTAATGATCACGAAGCATATATAGACGATTCAGAGTAATATTAGTAATGTGAGGTATTCAATTTTTTATTATGTTCGTGATGATGATACACTTAAATATATACATATTATTCATGTCAGGTATTCAAATTTTTATTATGTTCATGATGATGATACACTTAAATTATATACATATTATTCATGTTAGGTATTCAATTTTTTTTATGTTGTACTAATTTCATTTACTTTTTGTCATTGCAGGTGTTGACAGGATGGCGGGCAAGGGTCCAAAGCGCCCCGAGCCTCCTGCGAGTGCTACTGGGAGGGGTGGTTCCATTATTCCATCCCATCCCCTCCGGAGAGCGCTGCTAGACAGTATGCAGACATCGGCGGCAGGTGCTTCTTCTTCGGGTGGGAGAGGTCGGGGGAGGACGAAGAAGGCGGTTAGAGATGGACGTGGCAGCGGGAGAGGTAGGAAGGCTGCTACGCCTTCTTCGCCGCCACCCCTAGCTGATTCACCCGAGCACAGGACTGCTCCGTCTGACGTGGACCCGTCTCAGACTCTGGTCCATGAGCCTCCAGTCGCCGATCCTTCGCCCCACCAGACTCGGGTCGCCGATCCTTCTCCCCACCGGACTCGGGTCGCTGATCCTTCACCCCACCAGACTCGGGTCGTCGATCCTTCACCCCACGTGAGTCCGGTCCCAATTTCTTCGTCCCAGAAGATTTCAGTCCCAGAGTCTTCTTCCCACGAGGCTCCGGAGGCTAGTGGCCCTAGTGATGGTAGCGAGGACACCTTTTCTAATGATAGCTGCAGCGATGATGAGCTGGTTGAGAAGGGCAAGAAGGTGTACAAGCGTGGCTGTACAAAGCTCCCGCCCGTGCCGACGACCCCGACTAGAGGTGGTTGATTGCGCCTAATAGGTTGAAGTAAGTGTATTTACTCTTTTTTAACCTTTTGCCTTCACATTTCTTCAAATTATTATCTAATGTGTTGGCCTTGTCATACTGCAGGGGCTGGGTACACCCCCGTGGTGTCCGCAGGCCCAACATGGTCCTTGGTGTGATTTGCCGGCAGCACTTCCCTGGGTGGGTCACGTTGCCCGGTGAGGGTCAGGTTCCACAGCTAGCACTGAGCTGGGAGCTGTACTCGATTGCCCCGGCCCCTCCGGAGGAGAGGGTCGCCGGTGTCTTGTGTGAGACGGTGGCCGACATTGTGTTCCGTCGGTTTTGGGTAATTTCTCCTTTACAGAATTAAAAATCAACACTACCTAGTGATTGTACTAATCAGTGTTGTCTTGTTCGATTGCAGACCTTCTACAAGGTTTCAGAGGGAGAACAGGAGGCCGCGTCTATGGTTGTCGAAGCCGAGTGCAAGCGCCTACTTCAGAACTTACGGCACGAGGCTTGGGTGTAGGCCGTTCGAGACTACTACGCCTCGAAGGGTATTAAGAGGGGCAAGAAGAAGTGTCGCGGCAAGTTTCTGAGTAAGGAGAAGTATTTACAGGTAGTTACCTATTCTTAAGGCCTTGAACTTAATTTTCTTGATTTGATTTGTAGGTGTAGCGCTGAAATTTCTCTTGACTAACCTAGGTGCCCCTGAGATGGTGTGCGGATAAGATGGACTGTTGGGAGGCGTTGGTGGATATGTGGTGCTCTCCCCAATGGCGTGTCGAACACCATAGGGCCAAGGATAAGCGTGACCAAATGGTTGGTGTGCCACACCATCAAGAGAACTCCAACATGTTTAAGTACGGGGATCACTGGGTATGTGGTTTGCTACATCATTCATGCAATTTCATTCTTCATGCTATCTTTTTCCCTTCCAAAATGACTTAATATCACTACAAGAAATATGTCAACTTATGACCTCCACTATTGGTCACTGAAAGGTCACAAATTTCCATTTATGACCTTTTTGTGACCAAAAACAGAAGGTCAAAAGCTGGCCGTCGTAAACTGACTATAGCGACCTTTCTTCTGGAATGGTCAAAGACGTTTACGACCAAAATATTCCTACTGTGGCGTTTTGGTCACTAGCAACCTCCCCAGGCCACGTAGGCATCCAGCGTGGCAAGCTGATGTGGCACAAGATTCAGCCCGGTCTGTTTTGGTGTTCTACATGGGCCGAGCCCATTAATTCGGCCTTTTTAGTTATCATTTTTTTGTCATTCCGGTCTGCTACATGGGCCTGGCCTAATATTTCAACCTTTTTTGTTTTTGGGTCAAGGCCTTTCTGGCTCAACGGTTTGTATTTTTTTAGGAGATGGGTCCAGTACTCAAATGGGTCCCGATTGTCATGTTCTAATATGTGGGTCCATGTTTTCTATTCATCGGTAAATAAATAACCAATATTCAAATCAAAACAACCAGAAAGCACAGATAATACTTCAAATATCAGCCAAAATAAGTCTGTTACATCATATAACTTAGATACAATGGTAATCACAGCCACAAGCTCTACAAGTCTCTACAAGTGTAATCGCAACCACAAGCTCTACAAGTGCCCTTTGACAACTTCAAGTAGCCCTTCGGTTTCTATCAGTCCCGATTTGAGGAACACACCAGGCTTCAGGGTCTTCTCCATAGTGTCGACCAAAGATCTCACCCTTCATCGGCATCAGAGTGATGCACCTGAACATGGCAGGGAAAAGGATTACCTGCCAAAAGCCAAATTTATACAAGATATCAGCCTTTCAGTGGTGCAGAATATCAGAGAACCATGCTTCAGCATTACAGGGCATGGAAACGTAAAATGCAATTTTTTCACAAAAGGCGTACAATCGCAAATTTACTATCCACAAAATTAAATTGGAAAAAACAAGTGAAACAGTGAAGTGCATGTCAGCCTTAGTGTTTCTATTTCCTACAAATGACTGAGACCATGGTGTTTCAACCTTTTGCAGAACACTATTCTATAACAATATATATTGAGCATGCTACAGCAGAAGCTTGAATTTATGGTTTCTATACTTCTACATTATACATCCTCAGTAATATAGACCTTTTTGCTACATACTGTACACGGCAATAGGAGAAAAATTCTAATAAATTCATTACACGCTTGCCAATAAAAATGACAAGTTAACTACACACCAGGGAACATAAACTTGAGAGGTTGAGATCAAGGCCTATCAACTACATCATATATATGCATTAAAAAAGAAGGCCATATGGACGACCAATGCATCATAATTATCAGTTTTAAACACTACAGGACCAGAAAGTAGGTGCTACTTCAAGTTTTAGAACTCAACCATTCATCAGTAATAGTAGCAATTTAATCTTACTAAAGATAGGCACTACAACCAGAACTTACACGCAAAGATCCTGGAATTTTATGCACAACACCAGCAGATTAGCTATATGAACACAATACCAGAATTTTATGCATCATGAATGAAGAAATCAAAATAGGATGCTTCGCTTTACTTGTGTGCGGAGGATAAGCAAAAGTAGCAGCACATGCTTTTCCTATTTGCTTTGCTTTCCTATTAGCATCTCCGGCCAATCAAACAGGATGCAGCAAGTGATTACATTAACCCCGATTCAAATATTTGAAGTACTGGACAATCATTTCATGCAGCCATTCATAAACATACTACTACAAGGGAATTACAACTTTTATTTTAAGCATAATGTTTAAGTACGTAAACTTTCCTCAAGAGTCCCTACACACTACTACTCAACTACTATACGTGTGTAGTACTCTGTCAGTAAGCAGCAGAGGAGATTGAAACGTAAGGACCATGTGTGTTTGTGTAGAAAACACACACAATAAACACTGAACATCACTAGTCACCCTACACACAGCAAGCTTCAGATGTTTAGAACAGATCAACATGTTGAGCAGTTAGGGAATCACGAGAAGGAAGTAGGAGGGTGGATCACGATGGTCTCACCTTGTTGCCATCGTCCTCATCCAACCCCGGCGACCAAGTACACATCCAAGCCAGTTCACGAATCCATGGGTGCTAGCTTGCCTACCAGCACCAGCATTGTGCCCCTGGATGCCACAAAAACAACCTGACTTGTAAGCATAGATAGAGAAGAACAAAAGCGAAACAACACACTAATGCTACAGTGCCTCCGAGTATAATCTTAATATAGCCAGCAACACTTAAAAGAAATAATATCTATAGAAGATTCCATACAAAGTAGAACAGTTGTACTTGGCAATGCACACATAGCTACTGGTAACTGGTTATTTTGGTTCATTGTCATCAAATTAAAAAAGAACCAAAGGAACATACAAAGAGTACAAGAACAAACAAAGCTCATTGTCTGATTTCATTTTAGCTAACAGAATGTTGTGACAGCAAATGTGAAATGCTTGATGATGTACATGAATTCACATTTAGAAGGAAATAACTGAAACTACTCATCATTCATGAACATACATATGTAATCTTAATCTATGAAATTACTGCAGAAAGAACTACTGTAATGGACCATTCATCAACATACATCTATAATCTTAATCTTTTGATATTGTGTTGGAAAGAAAGAACTACTGCAGATTCATAGTACAACGAAGGAACTGCTGTTGAACTGAAAATACTGCAGAACCAACACCAAACAGCTATTGCAGACAACACTGACAAAGAAGGAGACCGGGGTTGCACTCGCAATGCGCTAGCGTGTAGACCAGGGTTCAGTAATAGGAAACAACTGAATATGACATAAGGATGCAACAAAACTAACATGACATGGTAACATGGCATTCAGCTACCCCAAACCATCTAGATCCCAAAATCCGGGGCATTTCCCACTCCCAAATTGCTGCATCCTCCAACTTAAAAGGATGCAAACACTTGACAGTAACTCCATCCTAGCTATGTAATTCAAGTTCAGCAACAGAAAACAAAACCGCTGGATATGACAGTAGGATGCAACAAAATTAACATGACACGGCACGGGGACGAAATAAACAAGTTCTAACTGAGATGCACAAAACAGTCTACTGCCTCAACCCATCTGAACCCCGAATCCTAGTACCAACAATTCAATCGAGTAGAGAGGAGGAGAGGACGAGATCACCTACAGCCAGAATAAGATCCATGGCTGATACATCCCGACAAGCAGCCATGGTCGAGCACTCCCTCCCCAGGCGCCATCCATCCTTGTTGTCCAGTCTATCTACAATCCATCCTTCCTCCTGCATACCTACAATCGAAGAACAGAGCGGAGTTAGAGAGAGAGAGAGGGAGAGAAAGAGGAGGGGATGGAGTCACTGGAGGAGAGCTCGAGTACCCCATGGCCACCGGGCGGAATAGCACCATCCAGGGGCTAAGCCACGTGTGAGGGCGCGGTAGATGTCGGGGAGGAGCTGCCAAAGTCGCCGGAGCCGTGCTGACGATGGATCTGGAAGGGAGGCAGCACAGATGTGTCTGATTTGATCTGGGTGGGGCGGGGCACACCGGCGTCAGCCAGGCCCAGCCGCTAGAACGCCTCTGCCAGGCACACCGGCGTCAGATCTGCCCACTCCCTCTGCTCCTTCTCCTCCCCCGGCGCCGCCTCGCCGGCCTCGCGTCCGGTCGCCATCTCGCCTCTGCTCGCTTTTCTCTTCGGGTTCGTGAGCTGGTTGGTTCGGTTGGGTGGTGAGGGAAGGGGAGGGGCGAGAGGAGGGGGGCGTGGGGGAGACCATGAACGACGGCGAGCTCTGCCGGAGGGAGGTGGCGGTGGCGGCGATGGATCTGGAAGGGAGGCGGGGATGGATTGGGTTGCGGCGCTCGCGGTGAGGTGAGACGAGGGAGAGATGGTGAGGGGAGGGAGGGACGAGGTCGGCAGCGGTGGGTGAGGAGGACGGCAAGGTCGGCGGTGAGTGAGGAGGAAGGCGAGGTCGGCGGTGGATCGGGAGGCGGCGGAGTGAGATTGGATCGGGAGGTGGCTGCGGCGGCGAGCAGATGGGGGAGAAGGGTGCGATGGGGGAAGGGGTGTGATGTGAGCTAGGGTTTGTGCGGCAGTGGGGTGGATGGACAGATGGATGGACGGATGGATGTGGGATGGTGAGATGGATGGATGGATGGATGAGTGCCATGTCATCGATCTGTGGGAATGGTTCTGATTGGTTCGGAAAATCATTGATTTAAAAGAGTTTCCAAGTACAAAAACTAGAGGGATTTTGTGAAGTAGCTATCAAAAATATTTTGCAAAAGGGTACCACACAAATTTTCACTAGAGTTAGACCACATTTTATGGATAAGGACCAATTTGTACGCATTTCTCATCTTTCTAGCTATTTTTAATCATTTTTCGAGTGCCCCAAATGATGTTTTTTGTGAAGAACCTACCAAATAATTATTGCAAAATTGCACCAAATCATTTTTCTAAAATACTAGGTCATATTTAACGCATAATTGACCAAATGGTTGGGTGTAAAAAGTTTTGATCCACATCTGGTGAAAAAGACAAATTTCCACCGATTCAGTTGGAAGCGGGTCAAATTTGAACTGCAGCTGTCTCATAGTTTGCTATTTATTTTTTTCCAAAAATCATTTCTAGTTACATAAGGACCTATTTAATCAGAGAAACACCAAAAAAATTCCAAGATTCAACCACTAGCTAGGAACGGTCATTCCCGCCGTTTTGATCGCATTTTGGAACGGGCATAAAAAATTCAAAAAAAATCAAAAAATTGGGAAACCTTCGCATTGTGTCATCATATGTGGCCAAGTTCCCAGGAAAAATAACAAACTTGTAATATGGCAATTATTTTAAAAAAGTGTTCTCAGAAACGAGCTATCATGTGTGGAGATCAATGGCTTTCAAGCCAAATGATCAATCTTATGGCCATATTCATGGCATAGTTTGTTCAAATGATATCACATTGTGCACAAGGGTGCATCTTGGAATTCCAAACAATGTTGCCAAAGGGAGTTTTCATTTGCTTTGCACGGAAAATTCATTTTCCATTTTTCGAGTGCCCGAAATGAGGTTTTTTTGTTAAGGACCTACCATATATTTGTTGCAAAATTGTACCAAATCATTTTTATAAAATATTAGGACATATTTAATGCACAATTGACAAAATGGTTGGGTGTCAAAAGTTTTGATCCACCTCTGGTGAAAAAGACAAATTCCCGCTGATTCAGTTGGAAGCGGGTCAAATTTGAACTGCAGCTGCCTCATAGTTTGCTATTTATTTTTTTCAAAAATCATTTCTAGGTACATAAGTATCTATTTAATCAGAGAAACATCAAAAGTTTTCCAAGATTCAACCACTAGCTAGGAACGGTCAAGCCCGCCGTTTTGAACGCATTTTCAAACGGGCATAAAAAATTCAAAAAAAATCAAAAAATTGGAAAACCTTCGCATTGTGTCATTATATGTGACCAAGTTTCCAGGAAAAATAATAATCTTGTAATACAGAAATTATTTTAGAAAAGTGTTCTCATAAATGAGCTATCATGTGTGAAGATTCATGGATTTCAACCCAAACGCTCAATCTCATGGTCACATTCATGGCATAGTTTGTTCAAATGATCTCATACTGTGCACAAGGGTGAATCTTGGAATTCCAAACAATGTTGCCAAAGGGAGTTTTCATTTGCTTTGCACGGAAAATTCATTTTCCATTTTTCGAGTGCCCGAAATGATGTTTTTTTGTGAAGGACCTACCATATATTTGTTGCAAAATTGTACCAAATCATTTTTATAAAATATTAGGACATATTTAATGCACAATTGACAAAATGGTTGGGTGTCAAAAGTTTTGATCCACCTCTGGTGAAAAAGACAAATTCCCGCCGATTCAACTGGAAGCGGGTCAAATTTGAACTGCAGCTGCCTCATAGTTTGCTATTTATTTTTTCCAAAAATCATTTCTAGGTACATAAGTATCTGTTTAATCAGAGAAACATCAAAAGTTTTCCAAGATTCAACCACTAGCTAGGAACGGTCAAGCCCGCCGTTTTGACCGCATTTTCAAACGGGCATAAAAAATTCAAAAAAAATCAAAAAATTGGAAAACCTTCGCATTGTGTCATTATATGTGACCAAGTTTCCAGGAAAAATAATAATCTTGTAATACAGAAATTATTTTAGAAAAGTGTTCTCATAAATGAGCTATCATGTGTGAAGATTCATGGATTTCAACCCAAACGCTCAATCTCATGGTCACATTCATGGCATAGTTTGTTCAAATGATCTCATATTGTGCACAAGGGTGCATCTTGGAATTCCAAACAATGTTGCCAAAGGGAGTTTTCATTTTCTTTGCACGGAAAATTCATTTTCCATTTTTCGAGTGCCCGAAATGAGGTTTTTTTTGTGAAGTTTTGATCTCATTTTGTGAAGTTCAAATTTTACCATATATTTGTTGCAAAATTGTACCAAATCATTTTTATAAAATATTAGGACATATTTAATGCACAATTGACAAAATGGTTGGGTGTCAAAAGTTTTGATCCACCTCTGGTGAAAAAGACAAATTCCCGCCGATTCAGGTGGAAGTGGGTCAAATTTGAACTACAGCTGCCTCATAGTTTGCTATTTATTTTTTGCAAAAATCATTTCTAGTTACATAAGTACCTATTTAATCATAAATACATTGTTTGGTGGTGATACGTCGAGGTTTGGGCGGTGGCCGAGGGCCCCAACTCTAGAGCGCGTAAACTCGCATGCCCGTCGCGTGGTCACCGCGTGACCGTGGCGTTGCCTTGTGTTCTGGGCAGCCTAGGCATGTCTAGTGGGTTGAGCACTCCCCAGGTAGGTGCTAGGAACAAAATTACAACATAAGATTCTCACGAGGAGACCGATCGATGCTCAAACATGAATCAGCGGCCAAGTGTTTGATTAGCGGTACGGGAAATGTACATGGCTAATGGGCGTGAGTTTTGGCTGAGGATGATCAGTTACTAAGAGGACCGTCTTCACAAATTTCCAGCTCAAAATGAGGAGCCTAGGTGGTACTTGCTTTGCAAACCACCACACTGGACATAAATACGAATGTTGAAGCTCGGCTCAAAATAATGAATGGATTGAGCTGGCATTTGGTGGAGGATCGTTATTTGGTCATAGGAAAGCACTGTAGAAAATGGATACTATTTGGACGTGCCAAAGTGGTACTTCCTTCACAAACTGTTACTCTGAACAGAATAGGAAAATGAATATTTTTGAATTACTTTTGAACTAGGCAAGGAAGATTTTTACATATTTGATGAAGATATGACCCAAAGAATTTATGAGATTTTTTTGGGAATTTTGGGAATGATAGAAATATAGGTTGCTTCACAACCTAGGGCAAAAACTGCCACATGGACATGACACATAGGCAAAACTGATGAGATGGCGCCTAGTCATCACAACCCACCACAATCTACAAGGTTATGACCATCTATATTGGTCATTAACAACTAGAAATAAGGCAGCGGACTAACATTGTTTGCTTTGTGACCATTTCATGTAAGGAAATTACGACCTTTCTGACCAAAATGGTCGCAATGGTTTAGGGTTTGAAGCCCCCTGAACAGCTTTTGACCAATTGGTCTAAAATGGTCATAAATTTATGACCAATTCTTCGAGGGTCACTGACAGAAGGTCATAAGTTGACATATTTCTTGTAGTGTATGCTTAGTTAGTTAAAAATGGCATTACTACCTTGGATAGTACATTTATGACATAATTAGCTCTAAAATGACATAATAACCTTAGATAGCTCTATAAAATAACTAAATATGCTTTAGTTAGTTAAAAAATGGCATAAGTACCTTGGATAGTACATTTATGACATAATTGGCTCTAAAATGACATAATAACCTTAGATAGCTCTATAAAATAACTAAATATGCTTTAGTTAGTTAAAAATGGCATAACTACCTAAACTAATCTTAGATAGTTCATTCATGACATAATTAGCTCTAAAATGACATAATAACCTTAGATAGCTCTATAAAATGCCTAAATAAGCTTTAGTTAGATAAAAATGGCATAACTACCTTGGATAGCTCAATAATGACATAATTAGCATACTTTCGTCAAAAATGGCATAATAATCTTGGTTACCTTCAAAATGACCTAAACTTTGCTTATTTTCCTTGAGAATGACATAATAACCTTACTTAGCTCCAAAATGACCTCTTTACATAGCAATACCATTCTTCATGCTAGCTTGAGCCCTTAACTAATATTTTGTTCCTCTCTCTCAGGCGCACCACAACGAGAAGCCTGTGTCAAATCTGTTCGACCTCTATGACATGGCCCATAGTGCCCCTTACAAGAAGGCCAAGGCATTCTCGGAGTCTGACCTAGATCATCCAAAGAGCTTCACCAATATCTCCGCCCACCACAAGCTCGTGAGGTATAGAGACGAGGGGAAGAACAGGACTTTAACCCGAGTCAGGATCCTTTTGATATAGAGTTGGTGATGATATCTAGTGGCGGGAGGTCCCATGGCTCCTCCGCCATTGGTGATGGAGTGATACGTTGTCCTATGACTCTCCCGCAGATCAAGAAGTGCCAGAGTAGCTCTGCTCCTGAGATAACGCCTCGCGCAAGGCCCGCGGAGCTCGCCATGGCGGTTAGTTATACGGACTCTCTCACCTTTACATTGTGTGTGCATCCATCGATGATTACAATGCTAACAAGGAGTGATGTGTTGCAGGCATTGGTTGAGAAAGAGAGATTGAACACCCATGCGCTTTTGGAGGAGGCAAAAAGGGAGGCGGCGGAGAGGGAGAGGGAGATGGAGGAGAGGACGGCTAAGCTATCAGAGGAGGAGAGGAACCGGAACGAGGCGTCTCACCGGGCCCTATACGAGCTCCTCGTGGTATGTTTCTCGTGCATATTAGACAAATCATGCACATAATGTTCGCATTACGAACTAATATGACTAATTCGTGAGAACCAAATGTGCAGACCATATGCGAGAAAAACGGTCAGACCCCTCCGCCGATGCCCTAGATTACTCCGGCGCCCACGGTGAGTTCTATTTGAATGGTCGTTAGGTACTAGTATTCACATTTCAGTTGCATCATGCTAACGAGACATTATTAGAAATGATCTTTGGTGCAGCATGCCTCCCGACAAGCATCGACCAATCATTCTGCGTCTGGCAATGGCGGAACCCCGACCAGTCCTTCACCTACGCCCGCCATTGGCGCAGCCCCGACCGTTCTTTCACCTTCGTGATAACGGTATTTTTCTTCGTATTTGGCCTATTTAGTCTATTTATGACATAATTTAGCCTATTTGGTCCACAAATGACATAATAAGATGAAGAAAATCAAGGAAGAGGAAGAAAAGAAGGAATAGGAAGAAGAAGAAGAAGAAGAAGAAGAAGAAGAATAAGATGACATAATTTTCCTCCTCTTACTTGTTTTTATTCGTAAATGGCACAATAACCTTGCTAACCTCATAAATGTCATATACTTAGCTTGTTGTCCTCTAAAATGACACAATAAGCTTAGTTAGGTCAAAAATGGCATAATTAGCTAGGTTAGCTCAAAAATGACCAAGTTTACCTAGGTTAGCTCCAAAATGATCCATTTAACCTACATTAGCTCCAAAATTACCTATTTACCTAGCTTAGCTCTAAATTGACCTACACACTTAGCATTTTTACCTACCTTAGCCCAAAAATAGCATCTTTACCTACCTTAGCCTATTTAGTCCATAAATGACATAATAAGATGAAGAAAATCAAGGAAGAGGAAGAAAAGAAGGAATAGGAAGAAAAGAAGAAGAAGATCTTCTTATTATTATTATTTTCCTCCTCTTCCTTTTCTTCTAGCTAGTCTTCTTCTTCTTCTTGTTCTAACTTTCATCTTTCCCAATTTGCAGATTTGCTTTAGATGAGGAAGATTGCATTGATGGAGTGTCCTATTCTTCTATTGCTTCCTTGTTGTTTATGAAAACTTGTTGGATATGTATATTTGTCTATATGGATATGTTGTTGGAAACTTGTTTCTAGATATGTATGTACATATATGGATATGTTGGATTTTGTTGAACTATGTTGTTGGATATGTTGGATTTGATGAAATATGTTCTTGGCATGCTGTTATATTTTGTTGGATATGTTGGAGTTCTATGTATGTATGTATATTTGTTATATGTTGTTTGCCAAATTAAATGGATTAAAGAAACAGGGGATATATAGCCTCTTTGTCGTCCGCTAGCAGACGGCAAAGAGCTTTGCCGACTGCTAGCAGACGGCAAAGAGGCCATGTGGCAGCTTCCTGTACAAACTGGGAACACTGGGTTGCCTATTTGGTCACTTTGCCGTCTGCCAGCAGACGGCAAAGTGGCCAAATAGGACTGGCAAACAGGGCCAGCTATGCCCTCTGCCAGCGGACGACAAAGATTCAAATCTCTTTGCCATCCGCTGGCAGACGGCATAGCTGGCCACGTGGCAGCTTCTCAGCGCTGGCCCAGCTGAGCTCTTTGTCGTCCGCCAACGGACGACAAGGAGCTTTGCCTCTTTGCTGTCTGCTGGCAGACAGCAAAGAACACGCCATTAACGCCTAACAGCTCTCACCCCACCCCACTGTTGTCCAAAATCTTTGTCGTCTGCTTGGCTACAATGGCGGACGGAACAACCCTTTGCCGTCCGCTTCTATGAAGTAGACAGCAAAGAAGGCCTTTTCCGGCACTTGTTCGGCCAGACATTTTGCCATCCGCTGGCTGACGGCAAAGGCCTTTGCCGTCCGCCATCCATGCCTTTGCCGTCCGCCATGGCAGACGGCAAAGAAGCTGATTCCAGTAGTGTAGATGCCTATACATATATCTATTGTTGGGCTGCATCCAAAACGGTTGTAGCTATCCCATGCCACTGTCTCCCATCGGTCGCACTCATAAGCCATATGCTTCTTGGCTTCCGCGCGACTGAGTAACGACCACATATGGATCCAGCCAATTGCTCTGTAGATTACCTATAAAAAATTATAATGCTTTGTCTGATAAAAATCGCGTCATTCCGGCAGTTTATATGGCCCAAAGTAATGCACACAATCTGACTCGAATATATGCCGCTAATTTAGGCTCTACCCCATTTAGCCAAGCCCCCATGTATTTATTGGACTGAGGTCAAAAGCCACATGCACGATGCGCCACAGTAGCTTGGCAGGTGGGCAATCTAGAAATAGATGTTGGATTGATTCATCTTGATCACAGTAACAAGAATGTTTACTACCCACCCAATTACATTTTGCCAGGTTGTCCTTAGTGATGATCACTTCTTTTTGTACGAACTACATAAAACTTTTACAAAGATAGAAACATGTAATCATATGTTCGAATATTTCTAGAAGGTGATATTCTTATGGCCAAAGAAGTAGGTGCAGTCGCCGGACGTTATTTAGCTACAACTAATGCTAACAAATCTAAGTTAAATGAATGAAATCATTATCTCATAGGCGAGGTTGTGGAGGTTGTAAATACTTAAATGACACACATGATACTATGGTCTACAAGAGAGTTCCTCTACCAAATATTTCTTCTCGGTAACATGTAAATTTCAGGTTCAGGTGTTGTAGATCCTACGGAAAATGTTATGTTATTGCTGCTTGTATTCCCTATGCCATGAAATGTTTCCAAAACCTAGCCATTGGTTTTCCTCGATCTTATAGGCGAATCTAGATAAGCACCCATTACAAGTCTATAACCCATGAAATGATTTATATCTTTTTAATGTGAAACTTTGGGATGACACGAGGTTGAAACCTTGCTTTGAATAGTGCCCTAAAAGCATTCAGAAATAATGAGTTTTATTGCATGGCTTAATAAGTTGATGAAATGCATCAACTCTTGGTGGTAACGAGATTCTTGGTATTTGAGAGCAATTTTTCCATCTCGCAAAAAAGAGTCAATTTCCATTAATGAGTGATACCATTTTCTCGGAATGGTGCAATTATTTGTTTCTCCAATTATATACCTATTGATAGTAATTATAGTACAATTAGATATTCAACCAATGTATTAGGTTCTGTACAAAATCCTATGATGATCGATGTGTATGACTCCCTGGTGATAGTGGAGTAACTAGCTAGTAACACATCGTGTTTCAAGACAAGTTTATTTATGCGACACGTAGTTAATGAGGAGAGAGGTGTTTGAAGTGAGATAATGCAATCCAAAGCAAAATGAATCTACAATCTACTACCTGCAATCATTTACTTCCTACATCTCAAAATAAGTGTCTCCATTTTAGTACTAGTTGTACTAAAGTTGAGACACTTATTTTAAGACGGAGGGTATATGATACTATTTTTATATTACTTTGCACTATGATTGTAGTAACATAGACTAGTGTCATAAGCGTCACACTAGTTTAAGTTACTCCACATTATGACTAGCCTTATAAATTTGTTGTATTTGTCAATATGTTTGATTCAGTTAGCCAAAATATAAAGTAGATTTATTTATCGTGCTTCATATATGTTCATTTTGACGTACTTTACATGTGCACTGTTACAAATTATTCTTTTTCTGCAAGGGAAAAGGAGTTTTATTCCATATTGAGAGAGTTAGTCGAGAGGTAGACGATCCTCAATACATGGTGATCCTACGTGTATCCACAAAGTCCTGGTACACTCTATACGGCTATAATATGCCAAATGATCGCCAACTTTGTTTGATCCCTATTCATCTTCTGAGAAATAAACTGACTATTACAAATTATTCGCATGTAGACACGGCCGCAGGCGTTATATCCTTCCGCAACTGAAATGCCGCAGGTTTGTTGCCCCTTGAGACTACCATTGACTTTGCAAATCATGGTTATATGGCTTCTTTGGTCACCACCATGGGAAAAGGTCCTTCGCCTAGGCAGCAATCCCAGACTCCTGTATACATACTCCCTTTCACTAGTAGAAAAAGGGTCAAATTTGAGACACATTAGTGCCGGTTTGTTCGGCTAGCCGGCCGCTGTCATTAGTACTGGTTCGTGGCGAACCTTTAGCACCGGTTCATGCCACGAACCGGTACTAAAGAGAGTGGTGGCAGGATGTTGTCAGTGTGGGGCCCCTCCAGCACCTTTAGTACCCTTCGTGCCACGAACCGGTACTAAAGGTCATCGTATATAAACCCTTCGTCCACCCGAGATCACTCTGTTCTTCCCCTTTCCCCTCACTTCCTCTGTTCTTCCCCTCTCTTCCTCGAGCTCATCACAAATTTTGCCCAAAATTTGTCAAGATTTGAAGGCCCCCATCCATTCAAATGATCACAAAGGTTAGCAACTTTGTCCTTTCATCTCTCATTGCTAGATTAGCTCTTGCAATGCTTTGTATAGTGATTAATTTGTGAGTTTAGTAAATTGGGAGGAATTATATGTGCTAGTATTTGATTTATATGCAATTTGAGGTCAAAAATACGCTTAGTTTGCATATGTAGGTGTGGTTTACTTAGTGTCTTCTAAATCTCCGTCGTAACCACCATCGATCGCCCGCACCGTCCCGTCGCCGGCACCACCTTGTGGTGAGGCTCTTGTTCATGAATGTTTTACATTACCAAATTGATGTTTGTGTGATTTGGATAAATAGTTACTCATATAATTATCTTACCCGTACGTTGTTTGTTATACATAGTGCCATGGTTTTGATATCCGTCCCCGTTGGCCCTCGTCCTTGTTATGATTTGGATGTGGTATATTCTCTTTTAAAATTAGTTGTTGCATTTCATGTTTATGACAAATTATGTCCATCAAGTTGACATAGATATGTTTATCTAGGAGGTATGTGAACCGGAAATTCCAACCGACCCTATTGTCGAGAGGTTAAATTTAGTTGAAAGAGAAAACGAGTATTTGAAAAAAAAATTGAAAAGAATTGCGGGGGAGAAGATGGAATTGGAGTTGCATGTTGCTGATGTCGTCGATGATCACAAGATCAAGATGGAGAAAATGCAGTTGAAGATTAGAAAGATTAGAAAATATGCCATTGATAGTGTGGCTTGGTATCATTATCCTGTTGGATCAATTGTTACCTTAGTTGCGATCTTGATCGCATTTGTTGTTGCATTTAAATTCTTTAGCTAGAGAGTTATTTCTATGTTGCATTTAATTAAGTGTTGTATATGAACTTTATGTATGAACTTGTATTAATTTGGTCTATTCGGTGTTGTGTAATGAAGATGAGCCGACAATGGATGTATGATGACTGATGCTCTCCTGGGTTCATTAATGGCATGCATACTTTTCTGCTTGCCGCTGAGGCAAACAAGCGGGCGGATGGTTTTATGCCTTGTCCATGTGCTGACTGTAAGAATGGTCACAATTACTCGACGTCAAGAACCATTCACGTCCACCTATTTGAGTCCGGTTTCATGCCCCACTATAATGTTTGGACCAAGCACAAAGAAAGAGGGGTTATGATGGAAGACAATGAAGAAGAAGAGGACGAAGACAACTATACTGGCCATGGGTTCCCTGAATACGATGATACAACAATGGGGGAAGAAGCTGAGCCGGCAATGCGGGAAGAAGCTAAAGAAGAGGCATCAGATGAGCCCGCTAATGATCTAGGTTGGGCCATTACCGATGCAAAGAGAAACTATGCAAGTGATTTGGAGAGGAAGAAGTTGCAGCGCATGTTAGAGGATCACAAGAAATTCTTGTACCCGAATTGTGAAGCTGACAAAAAAAGTTGGGCACCACACTTGAATTGCTGCAATGGAAGGCAGAGAATGGTGTATCTGACAAGGGATTTGGAAAGTTGCTAGTAATGATAAAGAATATGCTTCCAAAGGACAACGAATTGCCCAAGAGTACGTATGAAGCAAAGAAGGCGGTCTGCCCTCTAGGGTTAGAGGTGCAGAAGATACATACATGCCCTAATGACTGCACCCTCTACCGCGGTGAGTACGAGGATTTGAACGCTTGCCCGGTATGCGATGCATTGCATTATAAGATCAGTCGCGATGACCCTGGTGATGCCGAGGGCGAGCGCCCCAGGAAGAAGATTCCTACCAAGCTGATGTGGTATGTTCCTATAATACCACGGTTGAAACGTTTGTTCCAAAACAAAGAGCATGCGAAGGTGATGCGGTGGCACAGAGAAGACCGTAAGAAAGACGAAAAGTTGAGAGTACCCGCTGACGGTTCGCAGTGGAGAAAAATCGAGAGAAAGTATAGGGAGGAGTTTGCAGGTGACCCAAGTAATGTATGGTTTGGTCTAAGCGCAGATGGCATTAATCCTTTTGGGGAGCAGAGCAGCAACCATAGCACGTGGCATGTGACTCTATGTTTATATAACCTTCCTCCTTGGTTGTGCATGAAGCGGAAGTTCATTATGATGCTAGTGCTCATCCAAGGCCCTAAGCAACCCGGAAACGACATTGATGTGTACCTAAGGTCATTAGTTGAAGAACTATTACTGCTGTGGAATGGAACATGTGTACGTGCGTGGGATGAGCACAGACAGGAAGAATTTGACCTAAAGGCGTTGCTGTTCGTGACCATCAATGATTGGCCTGCTCTCAGTAACCTTTCAGGATAGACAAACAAGGGATACCGCGGATGCACGCACTGTTTGGATGATACTGACAGTATATATTTGGAGAGTTGTAGGAAGAATGTGTACCTGGGACATCGTCTATTTCTTCCAAGCAGGCATCCCGTAAGAAAGAAAGGCAAGCATTTCAAAGGTGAGGCGGATCACCGGACGAAGCCTCGCCACCGTACTGGTGCTGATGTACATGATATGGTCAAGGATTTGAAGGTAATCTTTGGAAAGGGTCCTGGCGGACTACCTGTTCCGAAGGACGCTGATGGACGCGCACCCATGTGGAAGAATAAATCTATATTTTGGGACCTGCCCTATTTGAAAGACCTAGAGGTCCGCTCCGCAATCAACGTGATGCACGTGACGAAGAATCTTTGCGTGACCCTGCTTGGCTTCTTGGGCGTGTATGGGAAGACAAAAGATACACCAGAGGCATGGGAGGACCAGCAACATATGCACGGAAAAGATGGCATACATCAGGGTCAGGACAGCTATGCTCTTACCAAAGAAGAGAAGGAAATCTTCTTTGAATGCCTGCTCAGCATGAAGGTACCGTCTGGCTTCTCGTAAAATATAAAGGGAATAATAAATATGACAGAGAAAAAGTTCTAGAACCTAAAGTCTCATGACTGCCACGTGATTATGGCGCAACTGCTTCCGGTTGCATTGAGGGGGCTTCTACCGGAAAACATTCAATTAGCCATTGTGAAGCTAAGTGCATTCCTCAATGCAATCTCTCAGAAGGTAATCGATCCAGAAATCATACCAAGGTTACAGAATGATTTGGTGCAATGTCTTGTCAGTTTCGAGTTGGTGTTCCCACCATCCTTCTTCAACATCATGACACACGTCCTAGTTCACCTTTGCGAAGAGATTAACGTTTTGGGTCCTGTATTTCTACACAATATGTTCCCCTTTGAGAGGTTCATGGGAGTCTTGAAGAAATAATGTTCATAAACGTGCTAGGCCAGAAGGAAGCATCTCGAAGGGCCATGAAAATGAGGAGGTCATTGAGTTTTGTATTGACTTTATTCCTGAACTTAAGCCGGTTGGTGTTCCTGAATCACGGCATAATGGCAGACTGGATGGAAAAGGCACGCTAGGAGAGGATCAAATAATATGTATGGACGGGCATTCTCTCATTGAAGCACACTACATAGTTCTACAGGATTCCGCCTTGGTGGCTCCGTATATGGAGGAATACAAGAATTTTCTACACTCCAAACACTCGGAGAAGTCTGACGACTGGATTACACGTGAACAAACGAGGACTTTCACCGGTTGGTTATAGAAACGTGCCATGCATGATGGCGGTATTGAAGATGACCTGTACTCGCTGTCCCAGTTACCATCTTCGAATATAATGACTTTCAAAGGGTACCAGATAAATGGGAATACATTTTACACGATCCCCAAGATAAGAAGAGCACCAACCAAAACAGTGGTGTCCGCTTTGATGCAACAACCAACATGGGAAAGGAAACATATTATGGTTACATAGAGGACATATCGGAACTTAACTATGGAGGTGATTTTAAGGTCCCTTTGTTTTGGTGCAAATGGGTCAATATGACACGAGGCGGGGTAACGGAAGACCCGCAGTACGAAATGACAACAGTGGATCTCAACAATCTTGCGTATGCAGACGAACCATTCGTCCTGGCCAATGATGTGGTGCAGGTTTTTTATGTGAAAGACATGTCTACCAGGCCGAGAAAAAGAAAAGATAAGGAAGCGAATGGATCATACGACGAGCCAAAGCGCCACATAGTTCTTTCAGGTAAAAGAAACATCGTCGGAGTGGATGACAAGACAGACATGTCAGAAGATTATGAAAAGTTTGATGAAATTGCTCCATTCACAGTGAATATTGACCCGAGCACCCAGTTAAATGATGAAGATTTTCCATGGCTATGGTGCAAATAGACACACGCGAAGAAAAAGTTTCACACCCAAAGATTTGGGATGTGATCAGCTTCACTATCATCACTTTCTTCTGTGTTTGACACCCAGGAGGGAATCTCTATAATAGTTAGGGTAGTTATGTGTTTTGGCATTTGATACGCGAAGAAATTTTATGTGCAAACAAATTCTTTCATGCATTTACTAATTTTTTTTAGCTAAATGACCCTAAAATTGAAAATCATTTCAAATGAACTCAGAAAAGGTTGAAAGTTGGCATGGTATCATAATTTCACCCACATAGCATGTGCAAAAAAGTAGAGAGGGTTACGGCAAAAACTGGATGCACTTCGTGTATAAAATGGACAATATCTTTCGAAGTATCAGGGTTTCGGACGAAAACTCATCTGTTACAAAAGCATTTCATTTTTTAAATAACCTATGCATTACCAAATTGAATATAATGATAAAACACACTAATAATATTAAACATAAGAAAAAAGAATCACTGAAAAATCTATTTTCAAAGTTAAGTTATTCACAAACTAGTGATTCACACGAATTTCAAATAATTCAAAATTTAAACTATTCAAATTTGAAAACTACCAGCACTAACCTAAAGCAAAAATATTCACAAAGAAACTCTATATACAGCAAAAAAACAACTCAAAAATAAATAATGCAAAAAAAATTAAAGCAAAAAAATTAAGAAAATAAAAAAGCCCGCCTAATGGGCGAGAGCGGCCTGCATACGACTAGAAACACAACATTTTGTTGGGCCAGGATGCAGGCCCGCAACGGCCCAGTAGGCCCATAAGGCAGCACAAAATAGGTAGGCCCAGTAGGCCTGCTTTGGAGAGGAGCTCGAGAGAGCTACCGCACTGGGATTTATAAACCAGTGCGGACGCCCCTCGGCTAGCGAGGTGGGACTAAACTTGCCGCATGGACCTGCGCCAGCACACACCTTTAGTACCGGGTCATGGCACCAACCGGTACTAAAGGGGGGATCTTTAGTACCGGTTGGAGCCACCACCCGGTACTAAAGGGGGGGCTTGCCGCCGCTTGGCCTGGCCAAAACAGACCTTTAGTACCGGTTGGTGACTCCAACCGGTACTAAAGGGGTGTCCTATATAAGAAACCACTTCAAAAAAATTCATTTCTCATCTCTCCCTCCGTCTTTCTTCTCTGCCCCGTCGCCGCCGCCCCTCGTCGCCGCCCCGGTCGTCCCCGTCCCTCGTCGTCTCCCCCGTCGCCGTCGCCGCCCTGGCCGTCCCCGTCCCCGTCGTCCCCGGCCGTCCCCGTCCCCGTCGTCCCCGGTCGTCCCCCCGTCCCCGTCCCCCGTCGTCCCCGTCGCCGCGCCCCGCCCCGTCGTCTCCGCCCCGTCCCTTCGCCCCGTCGTCGTCGCCGCCCCGTCGTCGCCTCGCTAGTGAGCTCATGCCCCGGCCGCCATGTCTACACACACACACACACACATTAGTTTTTTGTTATAAATTTTAGTTACATAAATTTTTCTGTTTTTTAGTTATAGAAATATTAGAAATATTAGTTATATATATATATATATATATATATATGTTATAAAAATTTTCTGTTTTTTATTTATAGAAGTATTTATAGAAATGTTAGCAATTTTTCTGTTTTTTAGTTATAGAAATATTAGAAATGTTAGTTATATAATCAGAAATGTTAGAAATTTTAGAATTAATTTTAGTTAGATGAATTAGATTAGTGTCAAATTGTTAGAATTTGCATATAAAATTTTAGTTATCACAATCTAATCATTTAAAAAATGTTACTTTTTGCGGGCATATAGTATTTGTTCTCGATGATATGCCCGGCCCGCATCCTCGCCGTCGACCCGTTCGCGACGACGTCATGCTTCAGAGGACCCATGTCCGGGACTGGGCTCCGCCGGGCTGGCACTGGGAGGTGCTACCTGGAGGGGCATGCCGCTTGGTGAGGAACCCGGCCTCGGGTCCCATCGTCGACCCTGATCTCCTTTGGTGGCGTTCGCGTGGGCCACATTCGGTGCAGGGGCAGCCGACCCCGCCGGAGGTGGTGCGTCGCCGTGTCAGGGAGGAAGACGAGCACGTCCATTGCTACATGGCTGCTATGGACGACGTCAGGTTTTCCACTACTTGGCAGGTTCTGTGGGCAGATGACCGGAGATATGATCCTCTGATGGTTCCTTCTCTTGGGTGTCCACTGCCCGCGCCCGAGGAACCGCAAGTGGCGCCCTAGATTCTTCTGTAGTACTCGATCTTTATTAGGAACCTAGCTAGTGATGTATTCGATATATAATATTCGAGACGATGTATTCGAGATTATATATATTATTCGAGACAATGATGTATTCGAGATTATATATTAATCGAGATGATGCATATATTATGTACTATATGATTCAGTTTTTCCTTATTGATTGCATCCATGCATTGTAATTTGAATACTAAATTGTTTTATATGTCTTATGTATTAGTTAAGTAAAAGCTATGACGGACAATACCGGCAAAGAGAGAGAAGAGGAATTGTTCGACATCATACGCAGCCCTCGCAGGCTAGATGATCTGAATGAAGCAGATGACGGCTCCCAATATCTGAACAATACCGGAGAGGGTGATGAAAGGATATTCTAATCTCGACGACCGAGCTGATGAAGTCATGAACTATGATTATGATTATGATGACACAGACAATAATGTTTATGATGACACAGACAATGCTGATCTTCAAATAACAAAGACTACCGGCGAGGTATATTTATATAAGCAGGCATCTAGTGATCATCCCATGTTTTATTTTATTTGAAGATATATTAATGAATCGATCTTTCTTCTTTCAGCCCTCCAGATCGAGCAAATCTGCTTCTACAGACAGCATGACAAAGCGAGGCCCAGGCAAAAAGTTGAAGGATCGTGTCAAGTACAACATCGACTCCGTCAAACCTAGTGGCGAACCCCTCACGCCTAAGAACATTGCGAACAAGTGCACTCGTCAGTGCGGAGTTCTTGTGAAGGACCTAATCCGAATCTCCATTCAAGAATGGAAAGAGCCAAAAAATAAACGTCCGGTTGTCACTTGGGTCGACGACAGAGCAAAAAAAACCTTTGGGAATCTCTGATGGAACATTTCACCCTACCAGATTATTTCACTAAAGCAGATGTGGACAAAGTCAAGGGCGCTGCTCTTAAGAAGATGGCAATTGCATTCAACACCCACAAGAAAACTGTATGGGCCAACTACCTCGCTGCAGAAAGGAAGGCTCCAGAATTCACGGGAACACTGGAGAAGCAAAGAGAACACTGCGACGATTTCATGAAATTCAAGGATTCCGAATTATCTAAGGAACGGTTGATAAAAAACAAGGCTAATGTCGCAAAAAGACGCAGTTCCATAGGCTGGGTCCAGGTGGCTACGTGGTGGTAATGCCTAAGTGGGATAAGTCTGAGCAAGAGATGGAGGATGCATGGGTCACTCTGGTTACTTGGAGCTGGCCCCCCAGGTGCAGAACTTGGTTCTATGCGCATGGGGGGGCGTTGGACCCGAAGACAGGCCTGGTTTCGCAAAAGGCAAGTCTAAAAGTAGCCGAACAAAAGATACTTGACACAATAGAAGAAGCTCGAATGAGGGTGTTCACGTCCAACAGAGAGCACGACGAGCTTACGCGCGCCCTGGGAAATTCTGAACACCTGGGAAGAACACGAGGCAAGGGCGTTATTCCCTGGTATGAGGGTTTTTCGGACTGGAATGATGACTACAGGTCCCGTGCAAGAAAGAAGATGGAGGAGGAGAAGAAGAGGAAGCTTGAGGAGGAGCAGAGGAAGCTAGATGCAGAACGCCTTCAAGGCCTAGAAGCAAGGCACGTGGACTTGGCACTCAAATTCCAGCAGCAGCAGCAGCAGAACGACTCACTTAGCTAGAAAAGGGGGTCTCAGCAGCGGCAGCAGCAAGCGGATGATCGTCCAGCATTGGATAGCACCGTCCCATCCATGCCGAGAAGCAGCATTGGTTCTGCCCCGGGCGACACACTGCTGGATACATACCCTGTGGATGACATCATAGAGAACACTAACTGTGAGCTACACTCCAAAATGAAGAACATATCCATGAAGGTGGTGGACGGCGTTGCTTTTACAATTACCCCCGAAGCAACCTTCCATTGCATCCCGATTCCAGAGGGCTATGCTCGTGTCATGGTTGATGAAGTGGTGGAGCCATATTCGATGCTAGCACTTGACATTGCCGGAGGTGACGGCGAGCGCACACTGAGAGAGGCCATACATTGTATCATCCTCTGGAGAAAGGATTGCATCATCTTTCCAAGTCCACCGACACCGCGTTGTCTGCCGACTCCTCCTCGAAGTCCGCCACCGAGTCAGCAGACTCCCGCTCCTCCAAGTCCACGAACGCGTGAGCCAACTCCTCCTCGAAGTCCACCACCGAGTCAGCAGACTCCCGCTCCTCCAAATCCACGAACGCGTGAGCTGACTCCTCCTTGAAGTCCACCACCTCCTCCAAATCCCCGAACGTGTGAGTAGACTCCTGCTTCAAGTCCGGCACAGCGTTAGGCCACTCCTCCGGTTTCAAGTCCGACACAGCGTCAGGCCACTCCTCCTGCTTCAAGTCCGGCACGGGTCAGCCACGTCAGTCGTCTCCGCCGTCTCAGCAATCGCAGAAGAGACACACCGCAGCTATGGTGCGTAGCGGTACGAGTCGAGGTAGTACAGGAAGTATAGGCGGAGACAAGCGATATAAATATGGTCCAAGCCCCGCTCCTCTTCCTCAGAGGCCTTACGATATGACCGAGGAGCAAAACGCAGCCACAGTGCAGGCCCAAGTGGACGCCCATTTTGGATCGAAACTGGCACCGCCGCCAAAGGAGAAAGTGCCTCAGAAAACGATTGACCACTTCATTCGTATGGCTAGAGCGCCAGCTCCCAAGCCTGTTGACTCAGACTATGAGTGCCAAATCAGGAAGCTACATCGAGCACGGCTACAGAAGGAAGCGAGCTCGAGCTCGAGCCAACAAGCAGCTGGAAAAAAATGCGGGAAAACCATTCCCCAGCTGGGAGAACAGACGGCGCAATCGATCCCCCTGCTTGTTGTGCCAACAACACATGAGAGTACGCGCGCCCAATATTATTGTGGACAAACCGTTAATGTTCCCCAGCTGAGCGATGTGGTAATAACCGAGGAGCATATAATGCAGGCTGAAATGCTCAAGATCACTGTTGGACAACTCCTTGAAATTGAGCCCATGCCTCGGCTTAGAGAGGAGGAAATAAAACGGAAATATGTTCGGGGCCAACCTTTGGTCGAGCCAGACAAGGTCAAGAACCTCCCAACGAGAATGTATGAATTGCATCAATGGTACATGAACATTACCAAGATTTCCAATCGAGAGTCCCTCATGGTGAATGTCAAGCATGAGCATTACTTCCATGAGAAAGCTCTGTCCGTTGAGTATTCAGAACTATTTCAGTTATACAATCAAGACGCACTCGACAAGTCTATCGTCAGTTGCTATTGTCTGTAAGTGATTTCTTTCTGTAATTTAAGTCTCAAGCTAGCTATGTAGTAGTGATCATTTTGATCAATCATTACATGTAATTATCCTCACTATATTCTTTTCTGTGGTATTATATGCAGGATTAAGATGTATGAAATGAAAAAATCTGGACGCTATGGCATTGGGTTCATTGACCCAAATACCATTAATGAGTACACATGGAATCTTCCAACTTATCGAACAAGTTTAGAGGAAAGCATGCTAGAGTTCTTTAAGCGCCTCAATACCAAAGAAGATATACTACTTCCTTATAACTTCCTGTGAGTCACACAGTCTTGTACTAGAAATTCTGTTTTTGCTTACTAGTTAGCTAGATATTAATAATTAAGTGTATGAGTGCGGCTAATCTGCACCCGGGCTCATCTGCACCCACGCTTAAAAAAATCAAAAAAAATACTAGAAAAATTCAAAAAATTCCAATTTTTTTGTGGTGGTAGATAATTTGACGCGTGAGGTGCGCCCCAAAAATCAGCTCATTTGAGCATCTGAGCAGCTCTCGGCAAAAAAGACAAAATCAAGGTCTGTAAAAATGTTTACTGTTCACGCACTGTTTTGATTCGATTTGTCTTTTTTGCCGAGAGCTGCTCAGATGTCCAAATGAGTTGAATTTTGGGGCGCACCTCACGCGTCAAATTATCTACCACCACAAAGAAATTTGGAATTTTTTGAATTTTTCTAGTATTTTTTTAATTTTTTGCTGAGAGGGAGCAGATGAGCCAGGGCACCGTTTTGAGTTTTCCTTAAGTGTATATGGTTTACGGTAGTTGATTAATTTTATGCATATGTCCGCTTAATTAAGACATGCAAACATGTGCGCATGCAGTTTCCACTGGATCTTGTTAGTCATTAAAGTTGACAAAGGAACAGTTGAAGTACTGGACTCACTACTTAAGGAAGATAAAGACTACATCATCGTGAAGGGGATAGTCAACAGGTAATTTCAATTATTATTAACTATATCTCGGCCTATTATTAGTTCGTCATTTCCTGATATATGAATTATTTAATAACCCCTTTATTAATTTTCTTTATTGGCGGGCAGGGCTTGAGCAAAGTTCATCAAGGTGCCTCCGGGCAAATGGGCAAAAAAGTTGTTTTGGTATCGACCAAAGGTAAGTAATTAAGTAGTACTAGCTAGCTAGCATCTTTTTAATTCTTGTGTCAATACCATTAATTAATTATCATGCTTGATTAATCATTGTCCGATTCAATTCCATTCTCGTAAAAGCCCTGAAGCAGGCGCATGGAAATGATCTGTGTGCATTCTACATTTGCGAGAACATTCGCATGATGGCGTCCGAAAGGAGCAGATCTCAAAGAAAGGACTGGGTACGTTTGTCAGAATACTATTCACACCATTATAGATATCTAGTCACACAACTAATACACATGCATATTGATCTCCTTCTTAACAGTTCAGAAAGGTGTGGGATAAGCTCCTACCAGTGGACCACATACTAGCACTTCAAGAAGAAATAGCCGGATTTTTGCTCGACCAGGTCATAGATCCAAAGAAGAATACTATTACCCGCTACCGCCCCCATGAACCACTTGTCATCATGCTCCGAAGGCACCAAGGCAACATGTAGGAGAAATTGTATATGTATATATATACATGTGTATGTGTGAATAATTAATGGTGTTGGTTATGAGACATTCGATGATATATATTTATATATATATATGGTTCTACGTACGAGAAAATCTATTTATATATATGCATAACGTGTACAATTTGTAGTATCGTGAAATACCAGCAAACAAAAAAGAATTAAATGGAAAATAAAGCCAAACCCCCACCGAAACATTTAGTACCGGTTGGTGTTACCAACCGGTACTAATGTCCTACACGCATCCGGGCCTGGCTCGTGTCACGTGGTGACACTTTAGCGCTAGTTCGTGATGAACCGGTACTAAAGGGGGGGTACCTTTAGTCCCCATTCTTTAGTGCCAGTTGCGAACTGGCACTAAAGGCCGTTACGAACCGGCACTAAAGACCGGTTCTGCACTAGTGTTTGATTGAAAATACTTGTTGGAGAAATACATATATCTAAACGTATTTTAGTTTTAGATACGTTCATTTTTATCTATTTATTTGACAAATATTTCCGAATGGAGGAGTATATTTTATTGTATTTTTAAGTAACTGACAGAAGGTTTGCTTTTCATATAGATGAAGAGAATTGACCAATGTATACTAAAACTAGCCGACAAACGAGAAAAGCTCGGAACACCTCACACCAGTCCCAAGGTTGCATACCCGACGAGCCGAGCACATTGTCACCCAAGCAGCCAACGTCAACACTCTACAACATGGTACGGAGCAACCGTCCCGACATACAAAACCGGAAATTCACATGGGCACGCAGGTGCGGCTGCACGCACCTGCCAAGCTCAGCTTGTCCGCTCGATTGCCTTGTGATTCATGAAGTACTTGAATCCTGTACTAGGACATAGTAAGTTTTAAGTTTCAATCGTTGAAACTTATGATTTTGCATATAAAAATTATGATTTTCTCACTCGCTTGTACCAATGTTCAGAAAAAAATTAAGTTTTTTTTTGTCGGTCGTAGGCACAAAATATGTGATTTTAATTCTCACTCACTAAGTTTCAATAGTTGAAACTTAAACTATTTAAAAAAAAGTAGTCAAAATATATTGAAAATGGATTTTATTTGAAAGTACTGGTCACGTGAAACATGAATATGAAAACATAACTTAATTTGAACTATTCGTTCAAAAGATATAGAAGCTTGAAAATCGGAAGCCAAAATAAAAAGCCCACGCATGGGACATATGTGCCCCAAATCCTCTTCCCATACAAAACATCAACCCCACTATACCTGGCCATCCCTCGGGCCGGGTCGGGCTTCGGGCCAGGCCTACCAAAGTCCAACGTGAAAAACCTAGGCCCGAGCCCGGCTTGGCCTGGTTGTCAGGCCTGAAAATCAGGCCCAAGCCCAGCCCATCATGCAAAAAGCCCATTGAGCCTCAGGCCTCAGCCCGGGCCTCTTCATTAAAATGCAAATATGACGGGCCTGGCCCGGCCCAGCCATTGGGCTCGAAATCTAGGCCCGGGCCTGGCCCATGGGCAAGGTTGGGTTGGGCTTTTGTGCGACGGGTCGGTCGGGCCGTCCGGGCGGGGCTGCCCATGGCCAGGAATAAAACCCACACACGCACCTTACTGACGATTGTCAGACAAGCAGCAAAAGCTGATGCACTGCATCATGTAGACGAATGTCGAAGCCGGCATTCCAGCCTCCCCGCCGATCCTTAGGCTGCATAGTAGCCTTGCGATGAGTCTGCCTCCCAAGCGACCATAATCCAATGCCCTGCAACACGAATATGAATCTCAGAGCAGCCCATCTGGCATCCATAGTGGCCCTGAGGCCGCCACCACCTAGCCAATACCGGCACTACAGGAAAGGGAAGACATATCACTAGTAGAAAACGGAGCTTTAAAACCGGTTTGTAAGGGCCTTTAGTGCCGGTTATGGAACCGGCACTAAAGTGTGGGCACTAAAGGCCCACCCCCCTTTAGTACCGGTTCGGCACGAACCGGCGCTAAAGTGCCACCACGTGGCGTGAGCTCGCGCCCTAGTGTGGGGGACCTTCAGTACCGGTTGGTGTTACCAACCGGTACTAAAGGTTTTTTTTGAATTTTTTTTTTGAAAATTTTGGGAAAAAAATTGATTTTTTTTTCGATTTTTAATTTTTCTAAATTATTTGATGATTTAATCTCTAATCACCTCTCTTAACTGCTCAAGTGTGGATCACTCATTCCAAATCATCTAACTTCCTGACCGGTCACCCATCCCTCTCACTACTCCAGCCCGAGCACGCTTAACTTTCAGGTTCTATTCTCCTTCATTTTCGAGTGTACACTTGTTGTTTTCCTGACAATAGTAAGATGTCAATCCTATTAACCCTCAGGAGTTTAGCTTGAGCATGAAGTCACACATTTCACCGTTTGAGTTTGAAACTATTATTCTAAAAAAACAGTAATTATTTAGTAACGCTAATATTTCTTGAATAAGTTTGACCACAGTTTGACCAAAATTCAAAAAATTGAAATAATTATTTAGTAACACTAATATTCTTGAATAATTATGTAGTAACATTAATACTTCTTGAATAAGTAGTTTGACCAAATTTAACCAATTTTTTTAAAAACAACTGAAATTTGACCATATCTTTTTTTCCTTTTCGAATTTGAGGATTCTAAAAAATTCCAAACAGGTCGTAGGCGGTCTCCATCGGATGCGGATTTTCGTGCTGAATTTTTTGATATATTATACGTTTTTTTCCGACATCGTATGCAAAAGTTATAGCCGTTTTACATTTTCCCTTCACTTTTTGCAAAACATGTCCAAATTTAAGTATGAGTATAATACGTTTTGTTTGTTAATATGTGTTTTGTCTCATGCGTGCTACATGGTGAATTGACATAGCTGCATGCATGTTGAGAGAAATATAGTTAGAGCCAATTCTTTGCTGGCTTTTAAAATAAGTTGTTCCCTACCCGGCGTATTTTGAAAGCCCAACCAAAGATATTTTTACAAACCTACTTAGGCCCTGTTTGTTTGGGCTTTTACTTCTATTTTTGTAGCTTTTTCACTTTGGCAAAAAAGCCAAAAAAAAGCTCCTAATAGATGCTTTTTGCTTTGGTTTTTAGTTCATACCATCATGTAACAATATTGATTCATAAGCCAAAAGCCGAAGCAAAAAAGCCCCTATTTACGAGCTTTTGTGGCTTTTTTGCCAAAATAAAAAAGCTGCAAAAACAGAAGCAAAAACCCAAACAAATAGGGCCTAAGGCTTCTAAAAATATTTTTGGTTGGGCTTGACTACAAATATTTTTGGTTGGGCTTAACTATAAATATTTTTGGTTGGTCTTCCAGAATAAGCTGGGGTCTAGCTAGAAGCCCGAAAAAGCCATCAAAAGAATAGTTTCTTAGTGTGGATCAGATATTTGGATATATCGGATTACACCACTATGGCAATAGGCATATATCGCCTTGCCTGTAAATACTAGCACGGCATTCATGACCCTGAGCAGCGAAAGCAAATCTGCTTCGTAACACAGAGAACAGGCAAACCATTCGCGTCATATTTTTCCTGATCAAGAATAGTATTGTGCTTCCGTTGTTAAATACTCCTTCTGTTCCTAAATGTAAGTCTTTGTAGGGATTTCACTATATGGACTACATACGGAGCAAAATAAACGAATCCACACTTAAAATGCATCTATATACATCCGTATGTAGTTCATAGTGAAATCTCTACAAAGACTTGTATTTAGGAACGGAGGGAGTAAATAACATTGGGCTCTAGCGTCTATGAAAATAACCACTTCTTTCCGTTCTAGCAAGAAGAGCACATTTGGTGCAATCAACCCATCTTCGGTGCGTTGACACGATAGCCTAGCATATTCTTCATTAGCCATGCAAAGTCTATAACCAATGCCATGGTGGAGGTGATGTGGATACAAACATTACTGGATGAGTTTATTCCTTGTATTATTTCCGCTCAAAAAGAACAAATATGAACATTGATCTTAAAGCAAACAAAGGGAATGGGGAGCTCTGCTAAGCCTGGGAGTCAGGGACGCACGTCACCTACACAATTTTACACTTGCTTTCGACAGAAAATATTTCTTTCTTTACAAAACAACCATGGCAGACACCGAACATGTATACTTCACAAAGTTCATGATTTTCTCCAATTAAGATGCAATCAAGCACCTTCTACTCCTGCGAGGAGCTGTGTCGTCAAACCCGCCGATTTAGTATGAATTTCCTAAAGGATTCAATTGTTTTCAATCAATTCCCTAAAGGATTAATAAACATGTCTGGCAACTTCAACTAATCGGTAATCAAGCATAATTAATTTAAGGGATGGACGACCTTTTAGGGAGGAGCCTTGTGTTCGCACACGAACACGTCACCGTGTAACCTCGACGCCGGGGGTGATGCACCGCAGCTCACGTCGAAGGAGACCCACCGAAAGCGCGGTACGCAAGACAATCCAGCGGGCGCTTTTGAGGACCCGAAACCCCACACGCCCGGGAGGGACCCCGTCAGGGCACGCGACGGCTATGGGCTGCCCTAGGTCAACCTGATCGCCCCTAGGGCCTCGAGGTTCGCCGCCCTGCAATGAAGAACAGACGAAGAATGAGGAAGAAGAAGAACTAGGGTTAAGGAGAAAAGATAAAAGATAAAAGGTGGTAGATGATTTGTTCGATTGTGTGTTGTTCAATCGGCTGTCACCCCTTAGGTATTTAAAAAAAAATGAAACTCCATGGGCACTAGCACCCACGGTTTATTGATATAGAAGAAGCATCCCTCATGAGAATTCCAGAAATTCGTCCCCGACGTGGATCGAACTCTGGTCGTTGGGTTTACAATCATGCGCCCCCAACCACTGGGCTATGCCCACGTCCTCACCCCTTAGGTATTTAAGAGGCGGCTGGACTTCCCGTGCAAGGAAAAGGCTTGGATTCAGGTCCAAAACCCTAGTCAAATTCGGATTAGGTTTGTCCGAACTTTCCAAAACTGTTCAGTTTAAACTGGCTGCACCTTGCGGGTAATTTTTGATGTGGTAAACCACCTCGGATGGAAACGAGCCAAAAGCAATCTTGACCATTTCGACGAGGCGAAAAACTTTCATGTTGATCAAAGGTCATCTTGAGGGTCAAATCGGTCGCGCAAAACAGACTATTCCCTCGCGCTACCCATCAGACATGCGTCTGGTGGGGCGCGCCACATCTCGCCTCGTGGGCTGCACTCCGATTGCTCTAACTTTTACATACGGACTCGGATCTGGATGATTTTTATATCAATATCGATCGTTTCAACGAGACGAAGACAACCCGTGTACATCATTTTTCCATACGAGGCCGTTTTGGGGGCGTTATCAGCCGAATAATACTCTGAATATTAAATCTGAGTACTTCGAGTAGTTTCGGCCCTCAAGATGAGATCAGATAGCGATGGCCCAAACTTCAAAGATGTTCACGTCGACAATACGGAACTTTTTAATGTAGATCACTTCTCTGTTTGAGGTAATCTTAATTAAGTTCTTGATCATGCCAAAATTGGGTGTCAACACCTTGTCAGTGAATACAATGCCCTGGTGGGGAAGATGATGAACACAAAACTGGAGAGAAAAGCCATGCCCATAGGCAGATTCTTGAGCAGCTCCACGGTGTTCCTGCCAGCGTCTGGGAATAAGCAGTTCTGCAGACCCACATCACTGAACGCCTCCGTGAGGAGAACTAAAGTCGTGAAGAAGGCGTGCACGAAGTCTAGCGGCCGGAGGCGGAGCCTCTGAAACTGGTCAAGATCATCCCATTCCTTCCTCTCCTCCTCGATGGAGAAGTTGAAGACGTTGAAGCTGCGCGGTGTGGCGAAGCCGTAATAGAGCTTACCGTCACGGCGATGCTATCGGTGAACGAGAAGAAGAGGCACGAGAGGGCGAGGACGGTGACCAACACCCCAGTGAGCCACTGGTTGGAGGTCTCACACTTGCCGTGGTTGGTGAAGGACGGGGACAGCGCCTGGTATGCCAGCACCGTGCCCGTCGGCAGGAGCTGCGCTAGGTTCGCTACGCTCGACATGACTGTAGTCGGTGCAGGCCCCTTGGTAGTAGTTGTTGGCGGTGCTGTGCCGGCGGTTGTTATCTCACCATTGTTGCCATTGGTCAGTGGATGGAGTGTCGTGGACGAAGAAGTAGAAGAGGTCATTGTACTTATTGTGCTAGCTAGGAAAGTAGGAATACTCCATGCTGATCTACACGTAGCTGTTTATATAGGCACAGAAATCGTATGCGAATGATTCCAAAGTCCATACTAGGTTGGCGGGTTGATTAATTAGCCTTACTTGGTATTGCTGCATGCTGAAGGGCTCAATATGAGTGCATGTACCTGGACTTCAACTTCCTAGCTACTTTTATTTAATGCTTAATCAGTGTAAGTTGTACTCCCTCCTTCCGGAAATACTTGTCACAGAAATGGATGAATCTATACGTATTTTAGTTATAAATACATCAAATTTTATCCATTTCTTCGACAAGTATTTTGGGACGGAGGGAGTAGTATAATTAACTTATAGCCAACTCGTATGACATGTGTAGTTAGCAGCCAGCACGTGAATTTAATTGATGACATATGCTATGTAAGTCTTCTTCCAGGAATGTGAAGAAGCAGAACTTGTAGCTAGTAATCGGCTTGTATCGTAAGTACGCAATTTTTTTTACTCACGTTAATATCCTCCTAATGATCAACTCCGTTCCAAATTACATCGCACACAAAATAAATACTAATAAAGCTATTATTGCTCAAAGCATCACATAACAAAAGAGGCCATGCATTTTGGAATTGAGGAAGCACTGGTCCGGTGAAACTTTTGGATCTAGAGAAGTGTGGCATGATACTATGGGAGAGACTTGCGTTGACACGGCGAAGGAGACCTCACAGCACAAGCTGACAAGCAGCTAATCGACGGACAAGCTACGTTGCCGCGGTAGAGAAACGTTCAAGGCCGAAAGCAAAGTCTACCTCATGTGCATGCATGTAACCTCGAATCAAATGAAAATACAACTGCGGCTGCTTGTACCGCATGGCACATGTGGCAAACACTCAAAACTTGATGAATAAAACAACTGCGGCTGCTTGTAGTATCGTTGGAGCCGCCGGCATGTATAGATATGTACGTATGTACGCGCCTACGTGGACAACTCTGCAACTACCAGACCGTACGCGCGTACATGGACAACTCTGCAACTACCGCACCTTGAACGATCAATTTTTTTTTACTTACACTGACATATACATATAGAGTAACCAACTTGGAGAAAAACAAACACACGGCTGCTAGAATGACAGCGGTCAGCGGGACATCGATTGTTTTTTTATCCTACTTGGGGTCAGAGGAATCTCTCGGCGCATTTTATGAGGTATCGTGCATGTAGATGTATAGTTTAAGACAACCAACTAAAACCAATATGACATCGCAGAAAAAAAAAAACAATATGAGCCGATTGCACCATTCCTGAAACAGGCTTTTGCCTCACTTTATATATAAAAGAAACAACCGAACAGAGTACATGACCGAACCATAGAGAATGATGGAGTGACCCCTCATACAACGCCGATCTCAGAATACCCAGATCACGCCAGACGCATGCGACCACGCTACCGAAAGAGAATACAGGTAGGACCAGATATAACGCCACGCTAAGCCCTAAATACCTAAGCTCTATGACAACGCCCCCGAAAGGGAGAACGGCGCAGAGCGTCGTCGTTGCCAAGTCCAGACGGACAAAGGTTTTCACCCGAAACCCCGCCACACAAAGAGGAGCACCCAAAATTGATATACTTTTTTTCAAAATTGATGAACTATTCGTGAACTTTTTCAAAGTTTGTCAACTTTTCTCAAAAGACGTGAACATTTTTGGATTCATGATTTTTTTTCTATAATTAGTTTTTTCCCCCTAAATTTTAGTAACACATGTCTATACTGCAACCTTATGTGTCAATGCTGAAACCTGAACCGACTCTGCATCTTCTATGACTGTCTTCTCAGCACACAGATGGTCAAGCAGTCTAATAAATTCTCTTGGTAGAAAACAAAAACATTCACTTCTTTCAAAAAGAACAACATTCAAGTAGAGCGACGAAACTCCTACAGCAGCACGTTCTCCCCGAAATCATTTCAACCTCCAGTGGCGAAGATGACGACGCAATGCACCCAGCCAACCTATCCCCTCTATCGACAACAAACCAACCTAAGTTGTTTTCACCTCACAAAGAAGATGTGCCGGAACCTGACTTCGATCTCTTCGAAATTCTGGTGGGGTGCAATGAATGGCGAAAGGAAAGTGCATTGGATCTCATGGGAAAAAATGTGTGCACCCAAGAGAGATGGGGGACTAGGCTTTCGGGATCCGGAAGCTTTCAATCAAGCTCTTTTGGCGAAGCAAGCATGGCGTATTCTGCAAGTCCCGTCTTCACTTGTGGCTAGAGTATTGAAAGCTCGGTATTTCAATGACAATACAATTTTGACAGCCACTTGTCCCTCGAATGCATCAGATACATTTAGGAGTATTTTGCATGGTAGAGATCTGCTGAGAGAAGGATTGATTTGGAGGATAGGGGATGGCTCCAAGATTAAGATTCACCATGACAATTGGATACCGAGGAGTGGATGTTTAAGACCATTAGGGCAAGAGTTTGTACACGGTATAACAAGGGTGGCAGACCTGCTGAATGTTTCAGGTGAGAGCTGGGATGTACAGAAAGTCGAAGCCATGTTCTCAGCCTCGGATGCCTCGGATATAAAGAAAATTGCAGTTGGAGGACCGAGTACGGACGACTTCCAAGCCTGGAATTACACAAAAAATGGATTTTTCAATGTCAGATCAGCATACCACCTAAGAATGTCTTTGAACAGAATAAGGTCTGGACAGCCAGAATCTTCAAATTCTGTTGATAAACATAAAGGAAATTTGGCTCTATGGGACACGAATGCTCCAGCCAAGGCAAAGATTCATATGTGGAGGATGATAAGGAATGGTCTAGCAGTTGGTGCAGAGCTCCATCGTCGTCGGATAAAGCCTGGTATTTTTTGTGTTGCGTGGGGACGTGAGGAAACGATACTACACAGATTTTGGACGTGCCAACATTCATCACAGGTTTGGCAGCTGTTGCGTTCAGAAAAGGGCGTCTCGGTGGCAACCCCACCGATCCCGACGGACTCCCAGAGCGCTCTGGCTCGCTGGTTGCTGGGATGGTTTGCCGGTGCTGCTAACGACGAGAGAGAGTCGATTGCGCAAGCTGCATACGGACTTTGGTTGGCTAGAAATGAAGCAAGGGATGGCACGAAGATAGCTCCACCACATGAAATTACGGAGTCTGTATATTCCTAGTTACAGGAATGGCGAAGCACTCACGTACAGATGGTGCGGCTCCCAAAGTGCACTATTACCCAGCGGTGGGAGCCTCCAGACGAAGGTTGGATCAAACTTAACTCAGATGGTGCTGTGTCCAGGTGTGGAGAAAAGGCAGGCGGAGGTGCAGTCCTTCGTGACCACAATGCTGCTTTTTTGGCGGGTGCTTGTCATTTTTTTCAGAGATGTTGTGGAGCCCCAGGCTGCGGAAATTCTAGCGTGCAGGAGTGCGCTGCAGGTCGCGCGAGAAAGAGGGATACAGAAGGTCCATCTGGAGCTTGATAGTAAAGGATTAGTGCAGATGATTAAGGACAAACAGAAGAACCTTGACGCGGTCGGGCCTTGGATCCAGGAGATTAAACCTATGCTTAGCTCATTCTCAGATTTTAAGGTGGAGTGGGTACGTCGTTCTGCTAATGTTGCCGCGCATAAATTTGCGAAAGTAGGTGTAGGTGACGAACTATGTAAGGTTTGGGTGGGGGTTCCCCGGGATTTTGTGTCGGATGTAATTTCAGGTGATATTCCTAACTTTGTTAGCTAGTTAAATAAAGCGGTGACATTAACCCTAAAAAAAACCTGTGGATTTTTTTTTTGAGGATCCCAACCTGTGTAATTGACACGTATCACCTAACGCTAACCAAAAAGGCCCACAAAAGTGCCAGCTCACACCCACCAGACCCAGCTCATAGAAACGTACCGGTCGGTCAAAATCGAAGGCACATGGCCAATCGATGCCTGAATCGCTCGTAGAAGATTGACATTGTTTTTACACCCTTTTCATGTGGATTTGACATGTTCAGTAGAATTTCTGTGTTTTTTCCTTTTCTCGTCAACCAAATGCACACGTTTATAAAATTAATGTGTTTCCCATTTCCCTATTTCACACATGCATTCCTATGCATTAATTCCTGTGTTTTCTCTATTTTTTAAATCCTGCAAACAAAGCAATCTTTTTAAATTTTATAATTCCGAGTTCCATATCCATATACCCTCTTTCATGTTACCATTCTGTTTGCGTGTGAGGGGGATGGGACAGTCCTATTTAAGATAGATTGCTGCCAAAATTTTAGATTTTCAACGGAAAAGTAGGCGAGGAAACTTACCTGCTCTACGTTCGGAGGACACACGCGCGCGTTCGTTGCTACAAGAATTATGAGTAGAAAATGTGAAGATGTTATCTTGCTGCCTGCGGTATGCAGCGTCGATGCATTAGAGTCCGGGCTTTTTTTGGTGAAAGAACCCAAATATGCTATAAAGGTTCACCATAAGTACAAAGCACATCAAACATAATCATAGTTACATTAAGGTCCCTAGAACACCGAACGACCCATATTGCTGCCAGAACAAGCTGCTGACGTGTCGTTGTCGTCGATCATTTATCGCAATTGTCGATAATAGTCAGGAAGTCTTCATGCACGTGTCCGACATCATCCGAGAGCTGCAGCCGTTGCCATTGCACCCTTGCATTGACCTGAAGCCGCTAACAACAAATCTGGTTGTCTTGCACGCATAATGGAAACCCCAACCTCACCGTCCAAAGACACGGCATGAATCTACGCCAGAGATTGTCCCACTCTGTGTCGATGGACGAATTCAAGAAGGATCAATGCCTGAAAGACTACTTCAAAGATGAAGCATTGTTAGCCACCACAACACTACCCCACGAGGATAAAAAAACATAACCTAGGCTGCTAGCTGGGCTGAGGCACCGAAATCCCCTCCCCGCCGCCGGAGTAATAGACAGAGGGGATCAGGTGAGTCCATGGGCTCGCCGACAGAGCCTGGAAGAAAGTAAGCTTCTCCCTAGTTGTCGCCGCGGGAAGGGAATCAAAGCTATCTCACAGCTTGCCTGGAAGGTTATACTCTCGAATAGAGGGAGTACTAGCTTGCCTTGCATTGATCATACCTCCCAATCATCATGGAAAGTTAAAACTAGAAGTTCGGAGGTCGTTGCTTACACGAGTGTTAGAGATTAAGAAGTTCAATAGAAATATAGAGTTTAGCCTTTTAAGCATTGGTGGAGATAAGAGCAAAACAAGTCAAACATTTACAAAGTTTATCCATAGGAAGGCCGCGACATCAACTCCTTGTTGATTAGCGGAAGGTTCACACTAACTTGCGATGCAGATCAATTCAAGAGAATTTGTGAATGGAACAAAATCTTTAGGAAAATCCTTAGGGAAATCGAATTTATTTTCCACCTGTATTTTTTTCTCGAACCGGGCTAACCCCCTTTCCATTACTTAGAACAGAAATACAATAGTCTGGAAAACAGAGATGAACTAAGAACAGGGAGAAGGGGAGAGCGAGTTCGACGCACTACCAGAAAACCCACCACGCTTGCCCGCCATCGAAACATTCCACCTGTATTAAAATGGGCAATTGTAAACCAAGCGGAAATAAAATGGAAGGTGTGTTTTATTTTTCCAGGTGGAAGGCACAAAACAGCCTATTTTTCCAGAATCTAAACAGTTAACCAAGCGATTGTTTCCATGAAGCATGTACTTCATTTGATCCATATTAATTGTCGTAAAGTTAATACTACTTCATACTAAATCATTCATAATCATTGATAATTAATATGGGAGAGGTGGGGGGTAATTATTTTCCTCCAATGTGTTTTACGCTGACCACAATCAAATACTGCCCTTATGTGTATGCAAATGTCAGGCGAAACACTGTTTGTAAATTTTTAAATTCTTTTTTTTGTTGCAAAGTTATGTAAAGAGAAACTGCCACAAAAAATCAAATGAAGGCAGATGGTAGCGGATATTCGATTCTACTCATGAGGTCGCATGGTTCAAGGTGAACACTATACTCAGAGAAAAGTTAAACAATTTAAAAGAAAACTGATTTTTGTACAACAGACATGCTCCTCATGTCTTCTACGTACGTGTAAACTATCTTGCAAAAAAGACATATGTTACGATCTAAAAAAGAAAAGAAATATGTGCCGAAAAATGCCTTTGAACATGCTTTTGGAGCACAATCTTTTTCTATTCACCCAGATCAGAACACATCCATCGCACGGCTTACTGTCTCACGGCGAGAGCTGACTTGAAAGTTGAAACCGATTGCGCGCCGGACGTGGAGCTAGCGGTGGCAGCGCCCGGCCGGCCGGCCTGCTGTGTCGTGCGACCTAGCCGTACACACCACCGACCCGGCCATAAATAGCCGGTGAAACGGCTTCGATCCGACCCGTCGAACCCACCAACTTAATTCGTTACTCCTACCTTCGTTTCACCTACAGGCTAGCTAGCCAATGCATGCTCAGTCTGAAGTCTGAATAATTCCAAAAAAAAAAGTCTGAAGTCTGAATTAGCAGCAGACCTGGTAGTTTTCTAGCAGTAGAAACGGCACGAAATTAAAAAGCCACGAGAGTTGGTGCGAGGGAAGAGGCGCGATTAATGTCTGAATGAGCAACGTAACTACGTACGGCTAGATTATCGTATATATATCGGGGCCACATACGGGCTGCCCATAGATCAGACTGCTACTGCCATCACTACCATATCTACGTAGGTCGACGCAAGAAAAAAGATTACCACATGCGTACGTACTTATACAGCCTAGACATTTGAGTCCTTCACGTACATACCGGCCGGGGAACTAGGCGTGCAATTATTAGTTAAGTTTCCGGTATTTCGCGACGTCCCAGAAAAATAATGGGAGAGGCTACACATCAGTCAACTAAAATTTTCGATTAGGGTCAGCCGATTTTGTGAACCGTTGGATGAAAATCGTTTGGCACCTGAACCTTCTTCTTCCTCCCATCTTTTTCTTCCAAGACCGTCATGCGTGCCGCCAGCCAAACCGCCAGCCACCGCAGCCCGCGGCCGGCGGCGCTCCCGCGACCGCCTCGCCGCCCCGCCCTCCCCGGAACCGCCCCCACCGCTAATCTAGCCGCCGCCCCCGGCCATCCCTCTAGCCCCACCCCGTGGTTGAATTTTTTTTCTCCGGCGAAGTGCGCCACCACCTCCACCACCCTGAATCCTAAAATAGATAGTGGAGTAGCCTCTCCGGCAAGCCCCCGTCTGCTGCCTTGTACTTCCTTCACTCCGGCGGGAAAATCAACTGACCCAAAGATGTATTTTGAGTCGACTGAAGTTTAGCTAAATTGAAAAAGAATAGCTAGACAGACCACCACGCACGTAACATCACTGATCAATATAAGCATGTGTTCTACTTCTATATACGTACATCCAATTAAGTAGGTGCGTGCCACGGCTAGCATCGCTCTCATCGGCGCGCATGATGCTCCATTAGTTAGACAGTGACGCCCTATCAACCTCATCATCGATCGATCCACCGACGACAGCTGCTCCTGCTCATTCGTATATGCATGCTGCGGCAACGTCGTATCCGGCCACCAAAAGGGAAGAAGAATTGATTGATGGCGCCAATTTGATAGCTGCATACGTACGTAATTAGCATTAAGGGCCGAAACCTCGTAGACCGTACGTCGTTTTCGTTATAGGTATAGGTAGGAGTGGTCTATACCTTAGCAGCCCATGCAGCGACGTCGACGTGCTACTCCGATCATACCTGGGAATGTTGAGAGAAATGTGCCAACGCGCCTACGCTACGCGCCCTACTGAAGCTTGAATTCAGACGGAGGAGCCGACAGTTGAGGAGAGCAGACGCGTACGTGCTCCGTGCAGCCGTAAGGCAGATTCAGGTTTCAATGAGCTGCAGGCCGGCCGGGTACACAAGCACATCTCACCACGCAGTCACTTCTCCCTACGAATATCTCGCCGGCGGTGGTAATTCCCGTGGTAATTGCATACCGTGATCCCAGTACTTGGCCGATCTCGACTAACTTGCCGGAGCCGGCAGGGGGAAGCCAAAGTCGAAATCCCTGTACTTCACCTGCTGCTCCGATCGTCCATCTCATCTCATCTGTGTTTCATCTTCCATGGTGTCTCTCTGGGGAGGGGAGGGAACACCGGAATTCAGTGGCCTCCATAAGAAGGTGAGTGGATCGGCGGAAGTGTCTGCTCCCATGCAGCGCATGAGCCACATGATAGATTTCTTCTTTAATTCTTGAGAAACTTGCTCGTGTCACATTCATTTTTCATGGCAATATGCCGTTTTGGTTGATGAGTAGCCAAAGTTGTCAAAAGGAAATGTGGGACCCATCCGATCGCTTAAATAGCATGGCAGCCGGAGGTGGCTCTGTTTACGAATTTAGTTTACGAATTAAGTATAGCAGTAGCCCTGGCCCATGCCAGCCTGATCTTCACACAGATCAGTAGTAAATTGCACAGGTTCATGGAACAAAGTCACTCATCTTCACACAGATCTAGCTCGCGACTTGCAGAGATGACTTTGTTCCGGTTGTACCACTTCCGTCCGTCTATATCTTGTCAGATAAACGAAAACACTAAAAATCTAACGCCAGATTTCCAGACATGGCAAGTCTAACTTTTTCATGGCGATTTATATTGGCATGATGATGGCAAATTTAGATTGTAGGCACAGTATATTATTATTTTTTTGATAAAATAAGGCAGATTTGACATTCTCGCAAACTAAATTTACCATCCACGACGAATATAATTTGCCACGAAAAATATTTGATTTTCCATGGTAAAAAAATTTGACGTCAGATTTGTAGTGGAGTCGCAGATTAATTACTGTGTCATGAAGCTAGGTAAACTGAATCCTGTCAAGAACAATTGAGAATCTAAATCGACATCCATGGTTCAATACATGAACATCAACATTGATCGATCAGAAGTGGCATGAGGTACCTCACAAGCAACCATGCATGCATGGATATATTTATCTGCTAGCTAGCTGATCACGCATTACAAACTAGCTAGAACAACCTCAACCTGCCTGACACACTAGCTGAAATACACGTACATATACGTACCGAATATAATATAAACTTTTTCTTGGGCAAAATCAAGAGGGCCGGCTATATATGAAAAGCATCAAAGAAAGAAATAGGACTGCAAATGGTCGAGGCTGAACGAAGCATCATGGTGGATCAATGTGCTTGTAGCTAGTCGTGGAGGTGGCGGTCGAGGTGGATGATGGTGGAGAGGTTCATGGGGGAGATGTAGTCGGTGGAGCCCGAGAGGTAGTTCTGGGCGATGAGGCGGTTGGCGCGCTCCGTCGGGTGGAAGGCGTCCCAGAACACGTACTCGTCGCGGTTGGCGCACAGGCTGGACACCATGGTGCAGATGCCGATGCCGTTGAACCGCCCCTGGCCGCAGCACGCCTCGGTGGCGGTGACGAAGCCGTACGCCTTGGGGTCGGCGATGAAGTCGTCGTGCGAGCGGCGCGTGTTGACGGCCACGAACACGGCGCCGTTGCCGTTGCCGGCGCCGACCTCGGCGTTGAGCTCGTTCAGCATGGCCTCCATCTGCGGGTTGTAGGCCTCGGACGCGCGCTGCAGCTCCGGGTCGCAGCTGCCGTCGAGGCTGTGCATGGCGAGCTCGGCGGGCACGCAGCCGATGGGGCCGACGCCGGTGACCAGGATGCGGCGCGCGCCGAGGCCGTGGATGCGGCGGAGCACCTGCTTGTACTCGGAGAGGATGTACTTGATGTAGTCGGGGAGGGAGAACTCCCGGGAGCGGGCGGAGTAGGGCACCAGGTAGTAGTTGTTGACGAAGTCGTTGCCGCCGAGCGTGATGAGCGTCAGCGCGCCGCCGACCACCCGCGCCGCCCGCTCCGGGCCGTACAGCTTGGCGAGACGGTGCTTGTACTGCTCGAAGTAGGTGAGCTGCTTCGAGATCCGGATGATGTTGGCCTGCACGATGATGCACGGAGCATCGATATTCATTACTCATTAGAGAGTGTGTACACTAGAGTTAATTATTGAATGAAGTGTGCATTGAAAACGGTGGATGGATCAGTGAAAGGATCGAAGCACGTACGAACTGGATGCCGGTGTCGTTGAGGATCCCGATGCCGGCGGAGGCGAAGTTGGCGCCGACGAGCAGGTTCTCGCCGTCCAGCTCCGGGCTCAGGTACGGCAGCACCGGCACGGATCCTATCTGCTCGCCTGCGTGCAACATTGTTAAATGTTAATCAATCAACCAGTTAGCCTCAACTATAGATACCACCGACGGCGGGTGAAGAGTGAAGTCCATCCATGAATGCACGAGCTCGCTACTCAACTGATGAGGTCGACGACGTTCTTCCCGTTGGAGAACCTCCCCGTGGCGCGGTGGTCCGGGGTGTCGATGCCGTAGGGCCACGAGTCGGCGCGCGCCGACGTGAGGAGGTAGTTGTTGTTGCCGTTGTCCACCAGCGAGTCGCCGAAGATGAAGAAGGCCCGGGCCGCGCGCGCTGCCGGCAGCGCGGGGAGCACGCAGAGCGCGACGGCGAGAAGAGCCGCCACTTGCCACGAGGAGGCCGCCATTGCTGCTAGCGCTCCACACTCCACTTCACTCACTCACTTGCCACTGAAAGTGAGATGTGGTAGCTAGTGTATGCGTGTACACTTGGTGGATGCACTGGAACGTTGCGTGCAGTCGCCATTTATAGAGCATCTATCTACTCACTTGTGCATCCATCTAGTGAGTGAGTGAGTGAGTGAGTGGCCTCTTGGTTGGATCATGTCGTCGTCGCCGGAATTTACTCCCCTATGGCCCGGTACGACGTGTGGTTGGTGCACGTACTGCTGTGCTGGTCACAGTGCCTGCGCGTGGACCTTCAATTCTCTGCTAATTATGTCCCGTGGGTTACAGTAATTCCTTGCCGGTTTGGGGGTTCGGTTGGTGTGGGCATTTTCAGACGCGCATTGGATCTTTGCAGGCTGTTTCACATGAATGATGAGCTGCCTCTGACTGAGCCAAAAATAGATTTCTTGTTAGTGCGTGTGCTGCAATTAATCGCTTTTGTGAGAGCAATTCTGCTTACCCTCCGAATAACATTTGTTTGATTAGGGAGGGAGATATTTCAATGTTCAGTAGCCATGGATGCAAGCACGCACGCAGCTCTGTTCAGTTACGTGAAGCATCTGGTGGGACGATTTCGAGCACCGTAGAGGTGAATGAATTCCGATCTATCCGAATATCCGCACAGCAGATGGATCTTAGTGCAACCAGTACTCGTCATCAGTTGGAGATGCAAGAAAAAAAGAAAGAAATGGCCGGCGTTTTGGTGATAAAAGATCAAAGAACTTACGAATTTCAGACAGAGTACTCTGGAGTGGAGTGAGTGACCGAAGAGCAAGATGATGTCAGATGGATCCATTTCATACAGTTACATGTTTCTTCAGTCACAGTGACCTAAGGCAACTTGTTATTCATTCAAGAGGGCAGTTGGATCTATCCATCATCCACGCAATGACGCCTAGATTCAGCTGAGCTGTATGCAGTAGCTGCAACTTTTTTTTATTCGACAAAGGCAGTGGTTGTGGTAGCTGATGTAACCTTCCCAATGAGGATTGAGAAGTAGAGCTTACAACAGCCCACACGCACTTTGCTCAATAGAGCTTGGTTCGTACTAACAACTCAACCTAACATTGTCCAAATCAGCCTCTAACAAGCAAGTGATATGACATCTGTTCTGTTCTGTCCATGCCTTTCTTCCCACACTAATAAAAGTAAAGCCCTAATCTACACCAGTTGTGTAGCCATTGCAGTGCACCATGAGCTTGTCAGTTATGCTCCGTTACTTAACCAAATGGGCAGCGCAAGCGCCATTAATGGAGATCAACCAACGGCAGGTCGGGAACCACCTCCATGGACTCGATCGGCCATTCGACCGCCTCGTCATATAATTGCGTGTCTCCTCCTCCAGGCTCTAGCTAGCCAGGGATTATGGTTCAGGAAGCATCACTGTGGAGTGTGGAAGTGGAACCCCATCCATCCATATAGGAGTATGTAAAATTGGATGGATCTGTGCCCAAGCAGTACTGCATTGCAGCAGTAGGACAATGCCGTAGGCAGGGGCCCAGTTCATCCCCAACCCTCAGCCGCGCGGCATTTACTCCGGAATTCAGGTACGTGTGTCTCCGAGCAGCTAGCAGTTAAATCTAGGCACGCAGCCAGGCATTGGTGAAATCATTTGCCAAGCTGCAAAGAGTTTATTATAGCATCTATTGATAAATTCTGGTACGCGTGTCTGAGCAGCAGCAGCAGTTAAATCTAGGCAGGCAGGCAGGCAGGCATGCATGCATGGGGGTGAAATGGAAATCTGCCAAGCTACAGACAGTTTAGACAGAAGAAGCTTCGAGCCAGCAGGTGCACATGCCCTGGGTTTCACAGGGTGGGCTCCGTCGACAGAGGAGTACTCTACCATTACGGGCGTGTGGCCTGGCTGGTGAAGTTAATAAGCGGCCGCTGGATGGATGGATGCGTGGGTGGATCCATGGTTGGTTGACTCACCTTCTTATGGAGGCCATTGAATTCCGGTGTTCCCTCCCCGGCGAGACACCATGGAAGATGAAACACAAAATTAACTCTGACATAAGATGAGATGGACTGGAGCCGAAGCAGCAGGTCAAGTACATGGATTTCGACTTAGCCTCCTCCTGCCGGCCGGCTCCGGCAAGTGAAGTTACTCGATCGGCCAAGTACGGGGGTCACTGTATCCAATTAGTTACGACGGGGAGTTACCACTGCCGGCGAGATATTCTTGTGTACCTGCAGCTCATTGAAACCTGAATCTGGCTTACGGCTGCACGGAGCACGTACGCGTCTGCTCTCCCTGAACTGTCGGCTCCTCCGTCTGGATTCGAGCTTCAGTATTACGTTCGCTCGCGTGCCATTTTTCCCAAGTTTCAGAAATGAGGCGCGTTGGCACAACTCCGAACATTCCGAGGTATGATCGGAGTAGCACGTCGACGTCGCTGCATGGGCGGAGGTAGCTGACTACTCCTTCTCCTACCTACAACGAAAACGACGGTTTACGAGGTCTCGGCCCTTAATGCTAATCACGTATGCAGCTACAGTATCAAAATGGCGCCATCAATCAATTCTCCTTCCCTTTTGGTGTCCGGATACGACGTTGCCGCAGCATGCATATACGAGCGAGCGAGCAGCTGTCGTCGATCGGTGGATCGATGATGAGGTTGATAGGGCGTCACTGTCTAACTAGTGGAGTATCACGCGCCGATCGATGACAGTGATGTTAGCCGTGGCGCGCACGTACGTAACTAGATGTACATATATAGAAGTAGAACACATGCTTATATTGGTCACTGATGTTACGTACGTGGTGGTGTGTCTAGCTATTTTCTGCCGTCCCGAAATATTGGGAACTTAATTAATTGCACGCCAACTTTTCTGCGGTATTGACACGGATCTAGTGTCTAGGCGGTAGGATGTACTCTCAATTGATCGAAACAGGGATACAAGTAGCTAGGGTTTTCAGCAAGAAAGGGGATCGGGAGATGAGAGCCGGAGGTGAGAGAGGGGATACATCGCCTCGCGGCGCCATCAGGTTCTCGATTAATCGATACCTAGCTCTCCACTTGTCTCGCCCTTAAGTAATCTCACTAGCTCCACATGGGCCCGGTCACTTGACTGTTGGGCTTGCTCCTCCTCTTGGGCCGGTCTGGTGGTGCTGGGCCTTGGCCTTCGGTAGTTCCCGTGACATTCCTCCCCCGTTGCATTTTGGCTTGTCCCCAAGCCAAAGCTCGAGGGAACCGGGCGCGAAGGGGCACTTCATCCTCCCAGGTGGACAGCGACGGGGGAAAACTAGACCAGTGCACCAGTACTTGCGGTACTTGCCGGGCTCCACGCTGCACGTCTCGACGCTGAAGGACGGCTGCTGGTACTTGGAATGGTAGAAGATCTTCGTCGAGGACTGGCAGCTCCGGCATGATTTCTGTGTCCGGAGGAACACCCGCGCGAAGCTGGGATACATGGATGACGAGGTGGATCTTGGTGTGCTCCGGCAGTGCCAACTTGTATGCCACTTCGCCGACCCGCCCAATGACCTGAAACGGACCAAAGTATCAAAAAGCCAATTTGTGGTTAGCTCAAGCCGCGACCGATGATTGTGCATACGGTTGTAGCTTGAGGTACACCCAGTCCTCAACTGCAAACACCCGGTCTGTTCTCTTCTGGTCTGCCTTGGCCTTCATTACTTGGCGAGCGCGGTGCAAGTGCTGCTTCAGGGATTGCAGCACTGTGGCTCGGTCTTTCGTCCAAGCCGCCAGGTCAGACACAGTATCGTCTGCGATATTGGTGATACCAAAGAATCGGGGTTTGTGTCCATACAACACCTTGAAGGGAGATGATTTGAGCACAGAGTGGTAGGAGGTGTTATACCAAAATTCTGCCAATGCCAGCCACTCAGCCCATTTGCTCGGACAATTGTGGACAAAACATCTCCAGTAAAGCTCCATGCACTGGTTCACCCTCTCCGTTGTGCCGTCGGTCTGCGGGTGCCGCGATGATGATATGTTCAGTGTGGTCCGTGTCAGCTTGGCCGGTTCTTGCCACACCCGACTAGTGAAGATCCGGTCCCTATCTGAAACCATCTTGTCCGGAGGTCCATGCAATTTGAATACATTCTCCATGTATGCTTTGGCCACTTGCAGTGCAGAGAATGGATGCCGGAGGGGGATGAAGTGGGTGTACTGTGTGAGTTTATCCACGGCCACTAGGATGGAGTTGTAGCCTTTTGACTTGGGCAGTCCTTCAACAAAATCTAAGGTCACCATTTCCCAAGCCTGTTGTGGAATCGGTAGGGGTTGGAGAAGGCCGGGGTACCTGACATGCTCTGGCTTGGCCTGTTTGCAAATGGCACAATTGCCCACGAACTTCTTCACCGCCTGCTTCAAATTAGTGTTGGGGAACGTAGTAATTTAAAAAAATTCCTACGTACACGCAAGATCATGGTGATGGCATAGCAGCGAGAGGGGAGAGTGTTGTCCATGTACCCTCGTAGACCGAAAGCGGAAGCGTTAGAACAACGCGGTTGATGTAGTCGTACGTCTTCACGGCCCGACCGATCAAGCACCGAAACTACGGCACCTCCGAGTTCTAGCACACGTTCAGCTCGATGACGTCCCTCAAACTCCGATCCAGCCGAGTGTCGAGGGAGAGTTCCGTCAGCACGACGGCGTGGTGACGATCTTGATGTACTACCGACGCAGGGCTTCGCCTAAGAACCGCTATGACATTATCGAGGTGGATTATGGTGGAGGGGGGCACCGCACACGGCTAAGAGATCCAAGGGATCAATTGTTGTTGTGTCTAGAGGTGCCCCCCCTACCCCCGTATATAAAGGAGCAAGGGGGGAGGGGGCGGCCGGCCTAGTAGGGGCGCGCCAAGGGGAGTCCTACTCCCACCGGGAGTAGGACTCCCTCCTTCCTTGTTGGAGTAGGAGAAGGGGAAAGAGGGGGAGAGGAGGAAGGAAAAGGGGGCCACACCCCTTGTCCAATTCGGACCAGAGGGGGGCTGCGCGCCTCCTTCCTTTCGGCCTCTCCCCTCTATTCCCGTATGGCCCAATAAGGCCCATATACTCCCCGGCGAATTCCCGTAACTCTCCGGTACTCCGAAAAATACCCGAATCACTCGGAACCTTTCCGAACTCCGAATATAGTCGTCCAATATATCGATCTTTACGTCTCGACCATTTCGAGACTCCTCGTCATATCCCCGATCTCATCCGGGACTCCGAACTCCTTCGGTACATCAAAACTCATAAACTCATAATATAACTGTCATCGAAACCTTAAGCGTGCGGACCCTACGGGTTCGAGAACAATGTAGACATGACCTTGAACTATTCTCGGTCAATAACCAATAGCGGAACCTGGATGCTCATATTGGCTCCCACATATTCTACGAAGATCTTTATCGGTCAAACCGCATAACAACATACGTTGTTCCCTTTGTCATCGGTATGTTACTTGCCCGAGATTCGATCGTCGGTATCCAATACCTAGTTCAATCTCGTTACCGGCAAGTCTCTTTACTCGTTACGTAATGCATCATCCCGCAACTAACTCATTAGTCACATTGCTTGCAAGGCTTATAGTGATGTGCATTACCGAGAGGGCCCAGAGATACCTCTCCGACAATCGAAGTGACAAAACCTAATCTCGAAATACGCCAACCCAACATGTACCTTTGGAGACACCTGTAGTACTCCTTTATAATCACCCAGTTACGTTGTGACGTTTGGTAGCACCCAAAGTGTTCCTCCGGTAAACGGGAGTTGCATAATCTCATAGTTACAGGAACATGTATAAGTCATGAAGAAAGCAATAGCAACATACTAAACGATCAAGTGCTAGGCTAACGGAATGGGTCATGTCAATCACATCATTCTCCTAATGATGTGATCCTGTTAATCAAATGACAACACATGTCTATGGTTAGGAAACATAACCATCTTTGATCAACAAGCTAGTCAAGTAGAGGCATACTAGTGACACTATGTTTGTCTATGTATTCACACATGTATTATGTTTCCGGTTAATACAATTCTAGCATGAATAATAAACATTTATCATGATATAAGGAAATAAACAATAACTTTATTATTGCCTCTAGGGCATATTTCCTTCACTTAGGCCATGCAAACAGTCTGATAATGCGATTGTATGTTGCTTGGACTCCTGAGTGCCCCCCCAGTGCCCCGGAGTGTAGTTCGTGTAGCACCTTGTCCTGGGCCTCTTTGTTTTGACCCAGCCACACTCTCCCTTTATATCAGATGAGTCCGCCTGTTACCTGAAATGGCCCTTTCAGCGCAATACCTTGCTTGGCCTTGGTCAACATGTCGCTGCAACTTGAGTCTGCACTATATCCTTGCTTGACTTGAGTTAGCCACGCGGGAACGCATACCGTGATTAAGCAGTTGATCCCAGTCGGTCTGCGTGACAAGGCGTCAGCGGCCAGATTGGTTGCCCCTTTTCGGTACTCGATCTTGTACTATAGTCCCAACAGTTTTGACAGTGCCTTGTGCTGCCAAGGTGTGGTGAGTCGTTGCTCATCCAAGCATGTCAGACTGCGGTGATCTGTGCGAATGGTAAACTCAGACTGCAGCAGGTACGGTCGCTATCTCTCCACTGCCATGAGAATGGCAAGACACTCCTTCTCGTATGTGGATAGCATCCGGTGACGAGGGCCAAGCGCTTGACTCAAGAAGGCGATTGGGTGGTGTCATTGCATCAAAACAGCGCCTATACCCACATCAGAAGCATCGGTCTCCACCGTGAAGGGCTGTTTGAAGTCCGGCAACGCCAACACTGGGGCTGATGTCAGAGCTTGCTTCAGAGTTTAGAAAGCTTCCTCACACGTGTCCGTCCACTGATATGGCACACCTTTTTTCAACAGATCCGTGAGCATGCGGCTGACCACCCCGTAGTGCTTGATGAATCTGCGATAGTACCCAGCTAGCCCCAAAAATTGCCGCAATTCCTTCACTGAAGTTGGTGAGCTCCATGCTTGAACTTTCTCAATATTTTTGGGGTCAGTATGCACCCCCTCCGCGCTGATCACATGCCCCAGATACCTTAGCTGCGGCTGCGCAAAGACACACTTTTTGATCTTGAGTTTGAGTGAGTATTTCTCCAGTCTCTAAAAAACTTCGCGCAATAACTGCACATGTTCCCGGAGTGTCTTGTTGAAGACCAGAATGTCATCGATGAACACCAATACGCCATGGCGAAGCAGTGTCCCCAGAACAATGTGCATCCCGTGCTGAAAGGTGAATGGCCCCCCCGTCACTCCATATGGCATCACCTTGAACTCGAAGTGTCCGTGATGGGTTTGGAATGCAGTCTTCAGCTCATCTCCTGGCCGCATCCGAATCTGATGATATCCTGGCCTCAAATCGAGGCTGGTAAACACCGTTGCCCCATGCAGTTCGTCCAGGAGTTCCTCGATGACGGGAATTGGGTATCTGTTTTTGATGGTGATCGCATTCAAGTGACGGTAATCGACACAGAATCTCCATTCTCCGTCCTTCTTCTGTACCAGTAGGACAGGAGACGAAATGGGGCTGCAGCTGCATTGAATGATTCCTTGACGTAGCATCTCTCGCACTTGTGCTTCAATCTCATCCGTCTGAACAGGGTTGTATCTGTATGGTCTCACGTTCACTGGTTGGGCTCCTGGTATGAGGTCAATGGAATGGTCGAACTCCCGCGACGGTGGCAAACCTTGGGGTTCCTGAAACAAACTGCTGAACTCATCAAGCAGAGCTTGGACTGCAGGCGGCACTGGGGCCGTTTCAGCGTCTGCCTTGATTTCTGCTACTAACATCACATGAGCGATAGCCGTCTGTGCTTGCAACAGATTCAGCTGGGTAGAGGAAATGGGTTCGCAAACAATCTCTGAGCTGTCTATCCCCTTGAGTTGCACCTGTTTGCCTTTGTGTTTGAAAGCCATAGATTTCTCAGTCCAGTTTACTGTCATCAGCCCCCGAGACTCGAGCCAGTCCATTCCTAATATAATATCGTAGCAGCCGAGTGGGAAAGTTTGAAAGTGGATCTGAATTTTTCTCCTTGGATCTGGTATTCACAAACTGGCAATTCCTTGTCGCACAGGGTGACAGCTCCATCAGCAACCTTCACCTTCAGGGTTTGTTTCATTGGCTGTACCCCTGGCCAATACTGAGCCACTTCCGAATTGACAAAGCTATGAGAAGAACCTGAATCGACCAGCATCAATAGCACTTTGTTACCCACTTTGCCATGCAGACGAAAAGCCTTGGGCGCCTCTGTACCCGTGATAGCAGCTGCCGACAGCAAACATAAATCCTCTTCTGAGCTCTCGACTTGTGCACTTGGTGAGAGGTCGGGTGAGGTTGGTGGCGACAGCATGCCCACCATTTCCTCCACAACATGCAGCTGCACCGTGGAAGCGCAAGTATGCCCTGGCCCCCAGCGCTCCCCACAAGTGAAACAGAGTCCTCGCGCCTTCCTGAAGTTGCGCAAGGCCTTGAGCTTGTCGTCCACTGACAGGGACGAGCTCGCGGGCGGCTTGGCGATGTCGAGCCCGCGGCGTGTCTCGAGTGGCGATGGCGTTGGTGAGGTACGCCCTGCATTTGCGGGCGTCGGCAGGGTGAGGGCCAATGGGGGCCACGATGTGAATCGCCCCGCTCGAGTATTGCCACTTCCCAGCCGAGGCGGCCCATTGTTCTCCTGCTCGAGGCGCATCAATTCGACCACCTCTTCCTGCAATTCAGCCAAAGAGACAACAGTTTCCAAGTCTTGGGGTCGATGAAGCATTACAACAACCTTAATCTCATGATGTAATCCTTCTACAAATTGAGTAGTAAAGAATAGGGGATCCCACGAGCTATGATGAGCTAACAGACTATGCATGGACAAATTGAATTGTTCTGCATATTCGAGAACTAAGCCTGTTTGCTTCAGTTTCGAAAATTTGCGCAGAAGTAATTGGAATTCAGAGCGGCCAAATTTGTCTAACACAGCTATGCAGAACCCTTCCCAGTCATCACTCTTAAGATGCATTTTAGACCACTCTAACCACAAAGCAGCCGCCCCCGTGAAGTGAACAATAGCAGTATCCACCCAAACGTGTGGATCGAGCCCATTCACACGGAAAAAGGCTTCACAGCGCAGATGCCAACCCGTGGGGTTGTCGCCATCAAATTTGGGGCACTCCATGAGTTTGCTGCCAAAACGACCACTCATGCCTCCTTGGTGCCCACCTCCGCCCAAATCGGAAGAAGGAGGAGGGGGGAAAGGAGTTCGGAACGTACCATTGGCCGGGACCGGCGTAGTGAGGATCGGCCCTTCACTAGCCAACACCCGTGGAAGTAGAGTCCTGTGGTGGCCAATTTGCCCGTGACCGTCGTCACCTTGCTCGAGTGTGTGTGATGGCGCGTCCGCCGTACGGAGATCTGGCATCGTCTTATTGGCTGGTGTGGCGCCCGACGCGATTTTCTCCAACTGCGCCCGGATGTCGTCGAGATCCGCCTGGAGTTTCGACACCGCTACGTCCATAGTAGGCCTCCAGGTTGCGAGATCATGGACGACCGGCTCGAGAGCGACGAGTGTAGGCTCCATCTTCGCTACCGCGGGCTCCATCTTGGCGACCGCAGGGGCCATCCGATCCAGCGTCTGCTGAATCGATAGGAGGGCCTTGGCGATGCCGCTCCGCTCCGCCGCCGCTTCCTCCAGTTGCTTCTGAACATCCGCCCCCGCCATGATCTCCTTGAGGCTGCGTGTCTTCGGCGCCAGAACGCGATGCGGAAGAGGAAAATTTTTGGTGGAGTTTGTGGCTCTGATTACCAGATGACACGGATCTAGTGTCTAGGCGGTAGGATGTACTCTCAATTGATCGAATCAGGGATACAAGTAGCTAGGGTTTTCAGCAAGAAAGGGGATCGGGAGATGAGAGCCGGAGGTGGGAGAGGGGATACATCGCCTCGCGGCGCCGTCAGGTTCTGGATTAATCGATACCTAGCTCTCCACTCGTCTCGCCCTTAAGTAGTCTCACTAGCTCCACATGGGCCCGGTCACTTGACTGTTGGGCTTGCTCCTCCTCTTGGGCCGGTCTGGTGGTACTGGGCCTTGGCCTTCGGTAGTTCCCGTGACAGGTATGTACGTGAACGACTCGAATGACTAGCCTATATGCGTACGTACGTACGTAGTACGTATGTGCCAGTGATGGCAGTAGCAGTCAGATCTATGGGGTGAGGATATAGCTGGTGCCTTGGGTGTTGGGTCAGATCGTGCATATATAAGGTTTTCCTCCTGTCCCTGGCGGCTGGAACCCTAGCTGCGGCCAGGAGACCCAATCTTCCAGTGCCGTCCTCCGGCGGCTCCCCTCCGCCGGCGACCTCGGTCGTCGGTGGTGAGGGGGGTCGCCGGATCCACGCGTGTGGATCGTTTTTACTCCCTCGTAGTTTAGATTTTTTGGCTGTTCATCGTCTTTGTTTCAGCGGCGACGATGACAGCGCTGAATAAAGATTCTTCAGATCCTTCCTTGACAAGGCCATTGGTCCTATGGTTGGGGATGGATATGGAAACCAGTCTGTTCAAGCAAGGATGGCGTGGCGGTGGCGGCATCCTCGTGGTGGACTTGTGTCCTCTGGCTCCGCCGTTGCGACGGAGTTTGCTCCAGCGTCAGCGTGGAGCTTGGGAGGTAGTCCAGGAGCGGATGCAGATTGTGGTCTGCATCGACGACATCTGGAAGACGGAACATGTGCTGGGTTCGTGTTTCGTGGATGGCAGGTATGGTTTCCTTCCACGACGTCTTAGTCGCGGTGGGGTGCCAGATCTGGAGTTCGATGGCGTGTCCGGGGTGTTGCCCCGGTCTGATTCGTTCAACGGTAAGGGCTTCACTTTTGGTGAGCCACCTTGGAGGTCCGCAAAGCTGCATATCAGCGATGGAGCCGCGTCGAGCTCGGGTGAGGAGGTGATCCATCATTCTTTTCTTCGGTGGCTGATGTCGTGATGCCGGAGGCAAGTGATGGGCGTTGGTATCAAGCTCAGAGATGTTCTGCTATCTTTTCAGTTTTGTCATGTCGGTCTTTACGTGACTTGTACTTTAATCTTTATGATGTGAATGAGACACGTATTACCATGCAAAAAAAAGATCTATGGGTGCACGTATGTGGCCCCTGTATCCGAGAATCTAGCCGTACGTAGTTACGTTGGTCATTCAGACACCAACTGCGCCTCATGCTCTCATGCATGCATGCTCTTCCTTCGCACCAACTCTCGTGGCTTTTCAATTTCGTGCTTTTTTTACTGCAAAAAAAATGCTGCTAGTTCGGACTTCAGACTGAGCAACTGGCGCTAGCCTGCAGGTGAAACGAAGGAGTAGGAGTGAGGAATTAAGTTGGTGGGTTCGACGGGTCGGATCGAAGCCGTTTCACCGGCTATTTAAGGCAGGGGTCGGTGGTGCGTACGGCTACGGCACACGACAACAGGCCGGCCGGGCGGGCGCTGCCACCGCTCCACGTCCAGCGCGCGATCATTTTCGAATCAGCTCCCGCCGTGCGGTCGGCGGAGAGTCGGTAAGCGGTGCCATGGTTGTGTTTTGATCTGGTCAAATAAAGTGGCTAAGCTAGCCTTGATGTCGTGCAATTGGAGTACTTGGGCCCATATATTTTTACTTATATCGTTGGAACCCTTAGAAAAAAACTTCTATGGTTGGCATTGTGTTTGCATTCAATTTTGTTTTAAAAAAACATGTTCACAAATTTCAAAAATGACGTTCACAAACATGCAAAAAAAGTTCGCGTATTGAATTTCTTTTCACCAAAAATAAAAAAAATGTTCATGTAATAAAAAAAGTTCATGAATTTAAAAGAAGTCCATTACTTACAAAAACGTTCAATATATTTTGACAAAATTTGCAAACTCGAAAAGATTTTATGAATTTGAGAAAAAGACAACATAGATAAAATATTGTGAGTTTTAAAAAAAGATCATTAACTTTGAAAAAATGTTCATCGAATATGAAAAAAGTTCATGAAATTTGAAAAAAGTTCATCGACTTGGTAACAAGTGCATCGATTTAAATTTTTCATCAAATTTAGAAAAAGCTCATCCAAAATGAAAAAAAATCATCAAGTTTGAAAAAAAAGTTCAACGAATTAGAAAAAAAGTTCATCGAAAATGAAAACAGTTCATCAATTTGAAGAAAAACGTTCATCAATTTGGAAAAAAAGTTAATACAAATGGAAAAAAAGTTAATGGATTTTCAAAAACTTCATTGAACTTGAAAAAATAGTTCATAGAATTTGAAAAATAGTTCATTGAATTTGAAAAATGTTAATGAATATTAAAAGAAAGTTCACCGAATAGGAAAAAGTTCATCGAATTTGAAAAAAATTCATGAAATTAGGAAAAGTTCATTGAATTTGAAAAAAAAGTTCATCAATTTTCAAGAAAAAAGTTCATGAATTTGAAACAAAAACATCAAACCAGGAAGAAGAAGGAAAAAAGAAAAAAAGGAAAAAAGAAAAGGAAAAGGAAAAAAGGAAAAAGGAAAAAAGGAAAAGGAAATAAGTCATAAACAAAAACCGGAAAAGTATGTAAACTGACAGATCAGTGAAGTAGGTGTAGTGGTTACCGCAGCTTTGCCCGATGCCGAGATCCCTGGTTCGGGCGCCGTTTTTGTTGTTTAAAACAGCGTAGATGGGCCGGCCCAGCGCGGGAGCACTTCAGGCGCCCGTTTGCGGAATGCACGTTAATGGGCGCGTGAAGCGCCGAATAGGAAATGCCGCTTAATTAACACGACTCTTTCTGAAACTACATTCGCCGCCTTTCGCCTCTCTCCACGTCCAACGACTACTCTTCTTCTCCTAGAAAATCTCCCCCAATCTCCTACCTCACTCTCGCTAACAACGCCTCCCTCTCCTCTGACCTTTTTTGGTAGGATGGTGTCCTTTCCACACCACCTTCCCCCGCCATGTCCGAGTCAGCGGCCTACCGGCCCAGCATCCAGTCTATCCCCATCCCTTCCCTGGCGATAGGATGGCCTCGGTCTTAGGCGCCATACATAGGAGCAACAACGACAGCAACACATGAGGAGCAGCGATGTTGTAGCATAGTGCCTCTCCACAGCCAGCCACGCCTCCCAGCCACCTCCAATTGCGAGTAACTCGATATCCTGTACGGTCGCATGCAAAATGAGTCTGGACCACTTTGTCCGGACGGATGCTAGCGGTCTGAGGGTGCACTTTGGAGATGCCCTTACCATGTTCCATTTGCTGACAACACAATCTTTTTTTTCCTCTCGTAAACATTTTCGACCTTTCTTCTCTAATGTTTCTTACAACAACAAAAGCACTTGAAGTCGCGGCTAGAGCGGCCGCGAACTTCTCCTCCTCCTCGCCCGTTGGTCGTTGTCGCCAGGGTGGCGGCCCTTGCATGATCGGTGTAGAGTTTGGTTAGACAGGGTGGCCCCTACCCATCCAAATCTTGCTTCTACAGTATGCGGAAACTGGTTTTGTTGTCGGCACTACCACAGGTGGTGTGCAGTTGAGGGTTGAATCTTCGTCCATGGAGTCTGGTGGGGCTCGAGAGGGGGTGCCTTTCGGTGCCACTCAGGTGGGTGGTATAAGCATGGTCTAGTTGTTGGTGTCGGTGTTCGGAGGGGTGCGTGTGTGTGTTGGGGTCCTAGGCACTGGGCCAGCAACCCTAGGTGGTAGTCCGCATGATTGGCTCCCCTATCCCTAGGCGGCTAGGTAAACTCTCCCTCAAAACTTCACCAGCGCGCCGTGGATTCGCCTCCCATCTGCCTGCTGCTCCGGTGATAGGCGGTAGGGAGGGGAATCCCGGTGCCTCCGCTCTGGTTAGTTTAGGTTGGGGTTTTAGTCCTCACTGGTGCAACTCTCGGGTGGATGGCGGCGTTTCTTCTCCGAGTTTCCTTCTGGGCTCCGAACCTCCTTGAGTTTGTCCATCTGGGCATTGTCGACGGAGCTTCGACGTAGATTCCTTGTGTCTCCTTGGGGCGATGAGGTTAGGATTTCTTGTTATGTGGCGGATTGCATGTTAGGTGCTTCAGATCTATGCAAGGGTTAATAGCCACGACAAGGCTCCAGTGCTTTGGTCTTTAGGGGCACGTGCACGAAGACTTCCCGGCTGTCATCGACAAGATCAAGCTAGCTCCGATACAGGAGCGGCGACAACGGTGCGTCGGCGGCAGTAGTTGTCGTTCGGTGGTCTTGAAATCTCGACATAATGTTCAGTATGTTTGATTGAGATGCTTTGTATTTTCGGTAAAATTTACAATAGATCTGATCTCTTTTTTAAAAATGATTAAAATTACACGTTATTCTCTTTTTTTGAACCGGACATAACCCCTTTCCATTACTTGCATAACGGAAATACAACAGTTCAATGGACCAACCAGGAAACAAAGAAAGGGGAAAGCGAGTTCAAGGCATCCCTGGGAAACCCACAATAAACACCTGTCAACAGGCAGCTTATTGTGGGGGAAACCCAGCGACACCAAAATATCCAAGGTAAACTATCAACACCATTAGGCTAATCAAAGTCATGCTCACGCAGGAGCCTACCATCACACGACTCAACAAACTAGCGACGCCAAATGGGCCAGGAGCTACAGACAGCAAAGCCCAGTCGAAGAGAAGTTGGAGAAGCATCTTCAGTTGATCCTCCCCGGGGCCGCGCAAATGCGCATCATGTTCGTAGCATTGCCTCTCATCATCTTGGCTCCCCTCTCCATTGCTTCGCGGTCTTCTCCCTTTGGCATACCTACCCAATAAGTAATAAAGCCACAAGCAATGTAGATCACATCAAAAGGAGATCTCATCTTTTTGAACTCAAAGGTAGATCTGTTACGACAATTCCACATGGACCAACAAAGAGCGGCTAGTCCAAATGTATAGAATCTCTCCCCATCGGGCAGTAAGCAATAGCACCAGAAAGGGTATTGCCAAATGTTGTTCGGGCAAAGGTCCGTTCTCAGTACACACCCAACCGTCCTCCACATTACTCTAGCCACCGGACAGGTGAAAAACAGGTGCTGGGAAGTCTCTCTATAATCACAGAAGGAACAAGAAGGGTTTCCCAACCAATTTCGTCTCCTCATCACATCCCTAGTAAGAATGGAGTCTTGGAAAAGTTGCCACAAGAAAATTTGAATCTTAAGTGGAATTTTGGCACGCCAAATCCACTTATAGTTACACCCCGTCAGGTTTCTTTCCTGGCACTTGTAAACAAACTTGGTGGTGAATTTTCCTTTCTTTCCCCCAAGGCCCACACAACCTGATCAGGTTCATTATTGGTTGACCACGAGTCTACCACATTTTGCATATCCCTCCAATGCTCACTTAAAGGGGGGTGGAGACGTCTTCGAAAAAAATTATCATCCACCCCATTCTTAAAACTAGCCACAGTGATCCCCTGATCATTACACACACTATACAGCGCCCGGTATTGATCACACAAGGGAGTATCACTATTGATACAATCATCCCACAGTTTAGCAAGGTTACCAGAATTAAGTAATACCCTCCTCCCCACTAGGTAGAACTCTTTGACTTTCATAATGGCCTTCCAAATGGGAGAGTCGCCAAATTTAGATTTGACCGAGACAATTGTGTCTTTTTTGAAGTATTTGGCACGAATAATATCTTGCCACAGCCCTTGCTGCGTTTCCAACTTCCACCACCACTTAGTGAGGAGACTAATATTTTGTTTATGCAAGTCTTTCACCCCCAGGCCTCACTTTTCCTTAGAACGACAAATTCTGGACCGTTTTACCAAATGATAGCTTTTACGACCCTCATGTTCTTGCCAAAAGAAACGTTTACGGTGCCTGTCCAGCTTCCCAATCACTTTTTTCGAAAGCAAGAACATCGACATATAATAGAATACAATACTGGTTAAAGATGAGTTAAGAATGATCAATCGACCTCCCGAGGACGCTGCATTGCCGATCCAGGACTCACAACACTTGAGGAACCTCTCATCCAAGAAATCCCAGTCAACACTGCGCAAGGTAAAAAAACTGACCGATACTCCCAAGTACCTCATAGGGAAATGACCGATGCTGCAGTTAAACAACTCAGAATAAAAAGCAATCGTTTCCTCATCACCTCCAATACAAATGATCTCACTCTTCATGAAATTGATTTTAAGGCCTGACATAAGCTCGAATATGTACAAAAGGAGCTTAAGGTTAACAGTCGCATCTTTATCATGTTCAAAACAGATAACCGTGTCATCCGCATACTGTAAAATGGCCACGCCCCCCTCGATCAAGTCAAGTGCAAGCCCAACAAGCAACTTCTGCTTTTGACCATTGCGAATAATTTTAGAGAGAGTTTCTACAGCAATATTGAACAAGAAGGGAGAATGAGGATCGCCTTGACGAATCCCCTTGTGACTTTGGAAGTATGGGCCACTTTCATTATTGAGCTTAATGCTCAAAGTGCCATTTTTAGGATTTTCTCAACCCAGCCACACCAGGTTGATCCAAAGCCACGATTGCAATGACATTCAATAAGGAAATCCCAATTGATCTTGTCATAGGCCTTCTCAAAGTCTAATTTTAAAACCACACCCACTCTCCTCTTATGATGTGTTTGATGCAGCACCTCATGCAGAGTAAGGATACCATCCATGATGTTTCTATGCTTAATGAAGGCATTTTGATGCTTACTAATCAGTTTGTCTGCAAAGATAGCAACCCTATTGTCCAACACCTTAGTAATAATTTTATAGGGGCATCTAAGCAAGCAAATAGGATGGTACTGTTGGATGCGTTTAGCCCCATTGAGCTTTGGAATCAAGGTGATAATACTGTAGTTGAGGCGTTCAACATCTAGGGTATTATTATGGAATGCTTAAAAAAGTCTCATAATATCGTTTTTGACGAAGTCCCAACAGTGTTTATAAAACTTAGCTGGTATATTATCAGGCCCAGGGGCCCTATTACTGTTCATGCTAAATAAAACTTTTTTAACTTCCTCTTCAGTGAAAGCACTAGTCAAGATGAGATTGTCATCTTCTATAAGTTTCTCCTCATCAGACCAGGTTTCAGGAGAGAGGTGAAAAATATTTCCATTGGCCGGGCCAAAGAGTCCCTTATAATAGGAAGTGGCATGTTCCAGGAGATGTTTTGTGCCCTCTATAACCCTATCCCCATCAGCAAGGGAATGAATGGCATTTTTTCTCTTCTTACCATTAGCTATACGGTGGAAATAGGCTGTGTTACAGTCCCCTTTTAACAACCATCGCTCATTCGAGTGCTGTAGCCAAAATAGCTCTTCATCGGCAAGGATATCATTCAGCTCAGCACTCAAGGTGGTTCTTTTCTCGTAAGTCTCAGGATCCAAGTGGCCAACCTCCTCCATTTTCTCTATTTCTTCCAGCTCCTTCTTGATCCACTTCTTTCTTTTATTGGCATGGCCGAAGAGGTGAGAGCCCCATCCTTTAAAGTATTTTTTTATATGTTTGAGCTTAATATTCAAGATATCTATTTTATCTTCGGAATGCACAGGTTTCTCCCAAATCATCTTGGCTTTACCATAGAAATCCTCATTCTTCAACCAGCTAAGTTCAAATCTGAACTCACGCTGGTGCATGGGACCATTTTTCCCAGGGTTTGTTGTCAACAACAAAGGATTAAGGCCAGAAACATCTCTCACTAATTGACGAACAGCAACAAGAGGAAAAAGATCTTCCCAATCAGGACTCATGAGAACTCTGTCGAGCTTCTCGAGCATTGGGTGCCTTTGTTTATTGGTCCAAGTGAACCTGCCCCCTCCCATATGAATCTCTCTAAGATTCAGAGAGTGGATGGTATTGTTAAACCTGTCCATATGCTGCGATCTATGTAAGGGCTTGTTTTTATCACTACTGTCCCGAAGGATGTTGAAGTCTCCCCCGATTACATAAGGAGTTTTGATGTTGTCGCAACAAGAGGTCAATTCATCAAGGAATTCATCCCTCAATTCATCGTGTGCTGCTCCATAGACTACGACTAGGGTCCAAATACTTTTGAGCTTAGCATCATAGATGGACACCTGTAGTAGGTACTTACCCACCATCCAAGACACAACATCCAAGGCTTCTTTTCTAACACCACAAAGGATGCCACCAGATTTACCAATGGAAGGAGTCCAATTCCATGTAAATCTTTTAAAGGGATCAACTTTTCTTAGGTATTTGTGTGCAAACTTCTCCTTCTTAGTTTCAAGAATTCCTAAAAAGTCAAGGGAGTGATCTCTAATAATGTCAGAGAAGCAGGTAGCTCTCCCTCTCTTACCTGCTCCTCTACAATTCCAGAAGAGACCGTTCATTTTTTTCTTCTTTCTTCCCCCTTTCCCGAAAGCTTTACTAGGAGGCTGAGTAGAGCTTTCAGTTTCATTCTTCGAGGATACTCCATTTTTTTGACTTCTAGTAGTCGGCCTAGCTATCACCACATGTGGTTTTCTTTCTCTTTTCTTCCTAGACCAACACATTATTCTCTAGGGGAAAAAAGTTGCAGATTTGCCACCTGCAGCGAACACGAACAGCGGGGGCCAGATGAACACGGAGATGAGATTCCGAGTGGGGCCTAGCGGTCAGACGGTGGGTGCATGTTTTGGCAGAGCCAGGCGACGGGCTGTGCGTTGTGTGCTCCCCCTCCGACTTGTAACATGCGGGCTCCTCTGCCTGACAGACTGCGGGGAGCGCGTGACGCGACAGGCTCGAGCGTGTACCGTTGCAGCACCGGCCTCAGCAAGCCAGCATCGATGGTCGATTTAGTCTCGCTGTACTGGCTCGGTGAAGCGAAGCTGCTTCCTCCTTGACCGTTTGCCCCTGATCCCTCGTCTCTCTGTTTCCCTCGGTCGCCCCCCTCCATCTCCATGGACGTGCCACTACCAGTGCTGCCGTGAACGTTGTCAGCCCGTGACTGCCATCGTTTCCAGTTCCTGTCGGTCGACACAATCATAGCAGAAACCGATACGGCACCGTGCGTGACCACCCGCTCCCGCTACGTGGCCTGTTGCTGGCACACACATCTGTTCGTGTGCATCTCATTTACTTCGTGTCTGCCATGAACAAGGCTACGTGGACGTACATTACATAGCTTCAAGGTGACGTACAACAAACTAAAGAAGAAACTTGTGTACACCGGGGCTGGCCGATCAGCCGGAACAAGCTTGCTTGCGGGCGGCAACCTCTCGGTCGGTTATACGCTTGCTGGCCTCGCGTGCCATGCATGAGTGTGCCTTTTCCTTGGGCGGCTATCAACTTTTTTTTTTTGAGGATCGGGCGGCTATCAACTTATCATGATAATGCAGTGCAGTTAGTGGCCGGTCCTTGTGTATGCGCGCGCTTCTTTCCTGTCCAATCGCACTATACATTTCTATATGGAGTAGTTAGATATTCATTCCAACTTTGCCTCACTACACGCATAGAAAAGTTTACAAATTTTGATGCAGATTAAAGGTGAAGATTAGAATTTATGCCTTATAGGATAAAAGGCCCCTTGAGTGAGAGCTAGCTCCACGCCCCGCTCCGCGCCGCTGGCCATTCCGGCCGCGGCGGCCACCGCCCCCAACCCCTCCCTCCGCGCCGCTCCGCCCGGAATGACGGGCCATCCCATGCCGCCGACGGATCCGCCCCGATCTCCTGCCTCCCCACCAGCTCGCCTTCAATGCCCAGGCGCAGGGGGAGGCCATGGATCCCCTGGATCTTCCTCCGCTCCTACCTCTCCGCGTTCCCAGGTCGCGCTAGAGTGGGGGACGCCTCCGCAAATCCTGCAGCGGAGCGCTGACCTCGAGGGAGCCCTGCAGTCCGGACCGATGGATCTGGGCCAGCCACCCCCGGCTGAGCAGCACCGCCTCCGATCCATCGTGATTGTGCCTTCCCCTTCCCCTCCTTCCGGGCCGAATGCCATTGATGACGGATGGACGCTATACCAGTCCCGCAGAAGCAAGAAGGCAAGCAAATCCCCGCCGGTCTGCTCGGGGCACCGCCACGGGTCCGGATCCGGGCGCCGTCTACATGCGCCGGGCCGCGAGGCCTTCATAAGCAAGTTCAGAGGCCTCTGCTTTCGCTGCCTCAGCCCGCACCACCGCCGCATAGATTGCCACGACCCCCTTCACTGCATCATCTGCAAGCGCCCAGGCCACATTGGCAAGGAGTGCCCCCACAACCGGAGGTTCAAGGGGGGGGGGGCGGTCTCCAGGCTCGTCCGGTGCACGATCGGCTGGTTTTCCCCTCCCAGGCCAGCCCTCCTCCACCGGAGATGGCCACGCCGGGCGCCCCCTGCGTCGACCACGGGCGGCGGCCCAGAACCAGCCACAAGATGATCGCCTCCATCCCGGAGATGGAGCAGCAGATCTTCCTGCTGCAGCAACACGCGGGGGTGGTCACCGCGGTGAGCAAGCTCCACGCGGCCAGCCCCCCCTCCATCGGCATCGCCATCGAGCGGGAGTTCCAAATTCCGGCGCACCTCATCCGCGTCACCAACCATGACCCAGAAGACTTCTTCATCCACTTCACCATGCCGGCCCACAAGGACCTTGCCGTTCGGAGGGGCTCGATCGTGGTGGATGGCGTCTCCTTCCTGCTGGAGCGATGGAGGGAGGACACGCACGCCACCCACGACACCTGGATGTTGCACGTGCGCGTCGTCATGGAGAAGCTGCCGATGTCGCTCTGGACCCTGGAGGGCGCGAAGGAGGCGCTGGGCGACGCGGTCATCATCGGCCGCCTCGACAGCCGCACGTTCGAGCGCGCGGACACGAAGTTGTTCGCGGTCTGGGTGTGGGTGTGGCAGCTGCACTACATCCCCACCAAGCGAACCCTCTAGAAGCATGCCCGTGGTGCCGGCCGGGTGGACGAGATGCTCGGCTTCTCGCCCCCTAGCCGGGCCGTCGCGCCTCCACCGAACCTGCTGCGCTGGGATGTGCTGGTGCACATTGACCGGGTCGAGGACTGGGCGCCCCTCTCCCCGCGCTCCTCCCACTCCGGGCAGAGTGGCCTCCCGTCCTCCGATGACGACGACCCCCCGTACCCACGCTTCCCGCACGCGGGGGGCTGGGTGGCCGGCGTGGAAGATGGCAGGCCGGCGCCGGACATGGGGCCGCGTCTGCGCCCGCCCGCGCAAGTCGCGTCCTCAGGTTGCAAGGGCATGCCTTCGGTAGGCCACCGGCGCGGCCACGACGGTGACGGTGATGGCGGCCAGAGGAGGACTTGGAAGGACACACTCCTCGGGCGTGGCCGCGGCAAGGAGCCGGCCGCCCCCACCCCTGCTCCTGAGCACCGTCGCAGCCGCACCCCATCCTCGCGCTGCGACCGCGGCCCCTACAGCTGGCCTCGATAACCCCTTCACCGAGGACGAGGTTTGGGCGGCAATCTGCAAATCTCCACGAGAGAAGGCCCCGGGGCCAGATGGCTTCAACGGAACCTTCTTCCGTTCGTGCTGGCCCATCATCAAGACCGACGTCATGGCCTTCTTCCACCAGTTCTACAACCTCGCAGGCGGCAACATGTCGGCGATCAACAACGCCACAATCGTCCTTCTGCAAAAAAAGGATGGTGCAACGGAGATCAACCACTTCAGGCCCATCTGCTTGATTCATTCAGTAACCAAGCTCATCTCCAAGGTCCTATCGATTAGACTAGCGTCAGTCATCGGCTCCATCATCTCACTGGCGCAAACGACATTCATGAAGTCCAGGTGCATACACGACAGCTTCCTGTTCGTGCAGAACTCCGTCTGTGCCCTTCATCGCCGCAAAGTGCCAGGCCTGCTAGTAAAATTAGACATAGCCAAAGCTTTCGACACCATCTCCTGGGAGTACCCGCTGGAACTGCTTCAACAACTAGGGTTTAGTGCGCGCTGGCGGGACTGGGTGGCTAGGTTGCTCGTCTCGGCTTCTTCGGCGGTCTCTCTCAACGGCGTTGTTGGCCCAAGCATTCTTCACCACCGTGGGCTGCGCCAGGGAGACCCGCTCTCCCCGTTCCTCTTCATTTTGGCCATTGACCCACTGCATCATCTCATCACGGCGGTGGTGGATCAGCAGCTGCTTCATCGTCTCCCTGGTCGTGACCTGGCGCTTCGTGTCAGCCTCTACGCGGATGACGCAGTTATCTTCATAAACCCTAGACGCGAAGAGGTAGACTCTCTGCTACACATCCTCAGCGATTTCGGCGCGGCAACGGGGCTCTGTATTAACCCGGCCAAATCCACGGTCTCGTTGATCCATTGCGAGAACATCAACGTCGACGAGGTGCTCCAGGGTTTTGCAGGCTCCATTGCCCCATTTCCAATCAAATACCTAGGGTTGCCTGTCTCCACGGGACGCCTGCGTTTGGTCCACGTCCAGTTCATCCTCGACAGGATCAAGGCTAGGCTTGCAGGCTGGAAGGGCAGGCTACTACCGATGGCCGGCCGTCGTGTCCTCTTCAGATGCGTGTTGAGTGCTATGCCAACCTTCGCCCTAACCATCCTCCGTGTCCCACAGAAGATTCTCAAAGAAATCGACAAGTGCAGGCGTCGCTTTCTTTGGCGCCAGGACGACGAGGTTACAGGCGCCAGCTGCAAAGTCAACTGGCCAGCGGTATGCGCCCCGACGGAGCAAGGTGTCTTGGGCATCCCAGACCTACACCGCTTCGGCAGGGCGCTGCGTCTGCGATGGCTCTGGGCTGCTTGGCACCACCCGGAGCAACCTTGGGTGGGCACTGAGCTGCCCTGCGACGGCGCGGGCAAGGCGCTCTTCGCGGCCTCGACCAGGGTGGTGATCGGCGACGGGGCCCGGGCATCCTTCTGGCTTTCTCCATGGCTTGGCCAGGGCTGTCTTTCGCATTAGTTCCCAACACTGTTTAGCTTCTCGAGGCGCAAGAACAGATCGGTGCGGGAGGCCCTCAACGACGACACATGGATCCGTGACCTTGCTCACGGCAACAACCGTCACCTACTGCCAGACGTCCTTGCCCTTCATCGTCTGCTCTAGGGGACGGACGCGCAGCTGCAGCCTGGTGTGTCGGATGATTTGAGGTGGAGTAGAGCGGGCTCAGGCAAGTACACGGCGCGGTCGGCCTACCTGACGCAGTTCCAGGGGAGAAGGGCAACCGACTTCGACCGGCTGATTTGGAAGGCCTGGGCACCGGGCAAAATCAAGATTTTTGCCTGGTTGCTTCTTCAGGACCGGCTTTGGTGCAACGACAGGCTTCAGCGACGGGGATGGCCAAATGCTTACTTCTGCCAGCTCTGCGTCCGAAACCTGGAGTCGTCACGCCATCTCTTCTGGAGCTGCCAGGAAACCGGACGGGTGTGGGCCGAGCTGGGGTTGTGGCACGGCTGCTCGGCTCTCACTCCTGTCGAGAGCTGGCGCCATGACAGTTCCACAACTGTCGTGCAGGGCATCCTGGAGAAAACACCGCACCAATGGCGCAAGGGTGTGCGAACAATATGCTGGCTGGCTTGCTGGGAGATCTGGCAGGAGAGAAACAGCAGCACCTTCAGGAAGCAACCACCGTGTGTGCCGGCGATCATCAAGCGCATCCGAGACAACTTCAAGCTATGGAGAATCACGGGCGCCACATGCCTAGAGAGCCCCTTCGGGGACCCCCCCCCCCTTAAGAGAATAATAGCTAATTTGTAATTAGGGTTTTCGGCCGTGCATGGCACTCCCCAAAACCCTAAAACTTTGATCCTAGGATCCTCACCACCATTGTTGTTTCCCGTTGCTTTCGGCTATGATCTATGAAACGCCAGCAATTGCTGGATCTTTCAATAAAAAGAATTTATGCCTTCAATAAAACAGGATTATATTGTCTTTTATATCCAAATCAATACATTTGATCTGCAGGCTAATATGACGACAACCTTTTCAAGTTACTTCAAGATTTGTGCAAACTTTTAGGGGGTGGGGGGGGTGTCCGAACCAAAACTCATTCTTGTACTAAAATGCAGTACTGATGGTAGACCTTGTCTATTTGGTAGCCAGAACCTTGTTGAGTATGAATAAAATTAATTAGCATGATGTGATACATGTTTCCTCTCGTTTTTCTCCCCTAACCTTAGGCGGCTATGTAAACTCTCCCTCCAAACTTCACCAGCGCGTCGTGGATTCGCCTCCCCTCTTCCTGCCGCTCCAGCGGCCGGCGATAGGGAGGGGAATCCCGGTGCCTCTGCTTTCGTTAGTTTAGGTTAGGGTTTTTAGTCCTCGCAGGTGCAACTTTCGGGCGGATGGGGATGCTTCTTCTTTGAGCTGTCTTTCGGGCTCCGTTCCTTCTCGAGTTCGTCCATCTGGGCGTTGTCGATGGAGCTCCGGCGTAGATTCCTGATGTCTCAATGGGGCAATGAAATTAGGATTTCTCGTTATGTGGTGAGATTTGATGTCAGGTGCTTCAGATCTATACATGGGTTCAAAGGCCACGACTGCGGCTCCAGGACGTTGGTCCTTAGGGGCACATGAACGGAGACTTTTTGGTTGTCATCGACAAGGTCAAGCCGGCTCCGAGAGAGGAGCGGCGACAGCGGTGCGTCGGCGGCAGTAGCTGTCCTTTGGGTGTCTTGGAATCTCGATGTAATGTTTATTATGTTTGATTGAGATGCTTGTAGTCGTCGCTAGGTGGTCTACGGATCCGGATGTAATTTTTATTATTTCTGGTGTTCGTTATACTGTCATAATTGAAGATGAACATATCGAAAGTTTTCTTACAAAAAATGATGCTTTGTACTTCCGGTCAAATTTACCATAGATATGTTATTTAAAAAAATGAATGAAATTACAGGTGATTCCCAAAGGAAAAAAGTTACAGATGATTCCCAAAGGGAAAAAAGTTGCAGATTTGCCACGTGCAGTGAACACGAACAGCAGAGCCAGATGAATACGGAGATGATGCTGAGTGGGCCCTAGCGGTCAGAGGTGGGTACATGTTTTGGCAGAGCCTGGCGACGGGCTGCGCGTTGCATGCTCCCCCTCCGAATTATAAGAGCATCTCTAGCCGGAGTACATATCTGGTGGAAACCGTACATTCAGCGAAAACATGGAAACTTGGCCTTGTGTCATTGGATAGAAAATGTGTGATGCGAGATGGAAGGATGTACAAATTGCAAATTAAACCCCGCAAGAATTCTGCTCCTCCGTACAGAACCTGAGCCCTTCTGTACCTTTCCCCGTAGCAGTATGCAAATCCCCATCCTACCGTGAGAAGCTAGGGTTAGGAGACGAGCCGCTCAGACCCTCTCGTTCGGCGCTGGAGGCGAGCGTCGGGCCGCGAGCGGCGGGCGGCGGGTTGTGCCGGTGATTCCTCTCTGGTGATTGTCCCGCTAAGTGGCAGCCCTGTTCCGAGCATTCCGTGCTGGGCCGGCGGCCAGCGAGCGGCGCGGCTGATACCTCTCCGGCGATTGTCCGGCCAGCCATGCTCAATCCCCAACTGGACTTGGGTCCCTAGGTATGAGGATTTGTACCCTTCATATTTTCTACTTTGCCCCATTCTCCTTTGTTCCAATGGCTCATCTAGTGGTCTCCTCTTCTCTAGATTGCGCTAGATTTGCAAAGCAAACAGAGGAGGCGAGTAGCTCATGACTCATTGGGCTGTGTCCTCCAAGTTCAGCACATCTAAAAAGGAAATAGGAGAGGGGACGAGGTTGGCATTGGTTGGCATTGTGTTTGCATTCAATTTTGTTTAAAAAAACATGTTCACAAATTTCAATAATGATGTTCACAAACATGCAAAAAAAGTTCCCGTATTGCAAAAAATTTCACCAAAAATAAAAAATGTTCATGTAATAAAAAAAGTTCATGAATTCAAAAGAAGTCCATTACTTACAAAAACGTTCAATATATTTTGACAAAATTTGCAAACTCGAAAAGAGTTTATGAATTTGAAAAAAAGACAACATAGATAAAAGATTGTGAGTTTGAAAAAAAAGATCATTAACTTTGAAAAAAAGTTCATCGAATATGAAAAAAATTCATGAAATTTGAAAAAATTTCATCGAATTGGAAACAAGTGCATCGATTTAAAATTTTCATCAAATTTAGAAAAAGCTCATCCAAATTGAAAACAAAATCATCGAGTTTGAAAAAAAAGTTCAACGAACTAGAAAAAAAGTTCATGATTTTCAAAAACAGTTCATCGAAAATGAAAACAGTTCGTTAATTGAAGAAAAATGTTCATCAATTTGGAAAAAAAGTTAATAGAAATTGAAAAAAATTTAATGGATTTTCAAAAACGTTCATCGAACTTGAAAAAAATAGTTCATAGTGAAAAAAGTTCATCAGATTTGAAAAAAATTAATGAATATTAAAAGAAAGTTCACCGAATAGGAAAAAGTTCATCGAATTTGAAAAAAAGTTTATCAATTTTTTTAAAAAAAGATCATGGATTTGAAACATAAACATCAAACCAGGAAGAAGGAAAAAAAAAGAAAAAACAGAAACGAAGAAGGAAAAAAGGAAAAAGGAAAAAGAAAAAAGGAAAAAGGGAAAAGGAAAAAAAGGAAAAGGAAAGAAGTCATAAACAAAAACCAGAAAAGTATGTAAAATTACAGATCAGTGAAGTAGGCGTAGTGGTTACCGCATCTTTGCCCGATGCTGAGTTTGCTGGTTCGATCCCTGGTTGGGGCGCCCTTTTTGCTGTTTAAAACAACATAGATGGGCCGGCCCAGCGCGGGAGCGCTTCAGGCGCCGTTTGCGGAATGCACGTTAACGGACGCCTGAAGCGCCAAAGATGAAATGCCGCTTAATTAATACGACTCTTTCTGAAACTACATCCGCCGCCTTTCGCCTCTCTCCACGTCTTGCGACTACTCTTCTTCTCCTAGAAAATCTTCCCCCAATATCCTATCTCACTCTCGCTAACAACCCCTCCCTCTCCTCTGACCTTTTTGGCAGGCTGGTATCCTTTCCACATCGCCTTCCCCCGCCATGTCCGAGTCAGCAGCCTACCAGCCCAGCATCCACTCTAGCCCACGTCCCTTCCCTGGCGATAGGATGGCCTCGGTCTTAGGCGCCATACATAGGAGCAACAACGGCAAGAACGCATGAGGAGCAACGATGTTGTAGCATAGTGCCTCTCCACCGCCAGCCACGCCTCCCAGCCACCTCCAATCGCGAGTAACTCGATATCCTGTACGGTTGCATGCAAAATGAGTCTGGACCACTTTGTCCGGATGGATGCTAACAGTCTAAGGGTGCACTTTGGAGATGCCCTTACCATGTTCCATTTGCTCACAACACAATCTTTTTTCCTCTCGTAAACATTTTTGACCTTTCTTCTCTAATGTTTGTTACAACAACAAAAGCACTTGAAGTCGCTGCTAGAGTGGCCCGAACGCCTCCTCCTCCTCGCCCGGTGGTCGTTGTCGCCAAGGCGGTGGCCCTTGCATGATTGGTGTAGAGTTTGGTCGGACGGGGTGGCCCCTACCCATCCAAATCTTGCCTCCACAGTAGGCGGAAACCGGTTTTGTTGTCGACACTGCCACAGGTGGTGTGCAGTTGAGGGTTGAATCTTCGTCCATGGAGTGTGGTGGGGCTCGAGAGGGGGTGCCTTTCAGTGCCACTCAGGTGGGTGGTATAAGCATGGTCTGGTTGTTGGTGTTCGTGTTCGGAGGAGGGGGTGTTGGGGTCCTAGGCACTAGGCCAGCAACCCTAGGTGGTGGTCCGCATGATTGGCTTTCCGGCGAGCATCGTGTTGTCGGTGGTGGTTGTGTCCCTTGGTCGTGTAGCTAGGCGACATGAGGTGTAGTGGCGACTGGCCCGAGCTTGTTTTCTTGCGGCGGTTGTGGTGGTGGTATGAACTCGTCTTGGACGTCCTTGTTACCTTATCGTGACATGGCTGAGGTACGGAGCGAAAGCTTCGGGCTTTGCCATGGGTGTTGTTTTGTGCTTAGGATGTCGTCACGGTTCTCCGGCTCCGCGCTTTGTCGAATATGAATAAAATTATTTAGCATGATGTGATATGTGTTTCCTCTCGTTTTTCTCCCCTATCCCTAGGCGGCTAGGTAACTCTCCCTCAAAACTTCACCAGCGCGCCGTGGATTCCCCTCCCCTCTGCCTGCTGCTCCGGCGATCGGTGGTGGGGAGGGGAATCCCGGTGCCTCCGCTCTGGTTAGTTTAGGTTAGGGTTTTTAGTCCTCACAGGTGCAACTCTCGGGTGGATGGCGGCGTTTCTTCTCCGAGTTTTCTTCCGGGCTCCGAACCTCCGTGAGTTTGTCCATCTGGGCATTGTCGACGGAGCATCGACGTAGATTCCTTGTGTCTCCTTGGGGTGATGAGGTTAGGATTTCTCGTTATGTAGCGGATTTGATATTAGGTGCTTCAGATCTATGCAAGGGTCAACGGCCACGACGCCGCTCCAGTGCGTTGGTCTTTAGGAGCACGTGCACGAAGACTTCCCGGCTGTCATCGACAAGATCAAGCTAGCTCCGATAGAGGAGCGGCGACAGCAATGCGTCGGCGGCAGTAGTTGTCGTTCAGTGGTCTTGAAATCTCGACGTAATGTTCATTATGTTTGATTGAGATGCTTTGTACTTCCGGTCAAATTTACAATAAGATCTAAACTTTTTTTTTAAATATTTAAAATTACAGGTGATTCTCTAGGGGAAAAAAGTTGCAGGTTTGCCACCTGCAGCGAACACGAACAGCGGGGGCCAGACAAACACGGAGATGAGATTCCGAGTGAGGCCTAGCGGTCAGACGGTGGGTGCATGTTTTGACAGAGCCAGGCGACGGGCTGTGCGTTGCGTGCTCCCCCTCCGACTTGTAACATGCGGGCTCCTCTGCCTGACTGCGAGGAGTGCGCGACGCGACAGGCTCGAGCGTGTATCGTCGCACGCACCGGCCTCAGTAAGTCAGCATCGGCGCTCGATTTAGTCTCGCCGTACTGGCTCGGTTTGCCCGATTTTTAAAATGTTAGAAAGTGTTCGCACATTAAAGTGTTATTCAGGTTTCAGAATTTGTTCTCGTTTTTACAAAGAAATACTTATGTTTCAAAAAATTCTCGTCTTGGAAAATTCTTCACACTTATTTGTTTAGGTTTCAAAATTATTCATGTTTTCAAAAATTCGTTTGCTTTTTTAAAAGTGTTCGCACTTCAAAAAATGTTGGGGGATTTAAGAAATGGTTCGTGTTTTCAAAATTTCTTTGTGTTTCTTTTTTGCTTTTAGGAACACTTGGATTTCAAACTTGTTGACCATTTCCAAGAAAATGTTCCGAAATTAAATGTTTCACATCTCGACCCTGCAGTGTCTTATTAAATATGTTCGCGCTTCCAATTTATAACAGAAGTTATTAGCAAGGGTGGTTGGCGGTATGAGCCTTGTTAGTGAGTTTTTTTTCTCTTGGGTATTTTTAAGTCGCGCGACACTAAAGAAAAAGATGCTTCGCGCCTGATGGGCCGGCCCAGTCACAGCCTCATCTGCCACGTCGACAATCCTCTTGAAAACACGCTTAAGGTTTAAAATAGACCGGGATCATGTAATTCGGTGTGTTGATTTCAGGGATTCAAAGTTCAGGGTTTGATTTAGCTTTCATCTACAAACTTAAGGTTTATTTTAGACTTTTTCCCTTCTTGATCGGTCGGTGCATGAGACGTCGCGGCCTCGCGTGCCATGCATGAGTGTGCCTTTTCCTTGGGCGGCTATCAACTTTATTTTTGAGGATCGGGCGGCTATCAACTTATCATGATAATGCAGTGCAATTAGTGGCCGGTCCTTGTGTATGCGCGCGCTTCTTTCCTGTGCAATCGCACTATACATTTCTATATGGAGTAGTTAGATATTCATTCCAACTTTGCCTCACTACAATCCTAGAAAAGTTTACAAATTTTGTTGCAGATTAAAGGTGAAGATTAGAATTTATGCCTTCAATAAAACAGGATTATATTGTCTTTTATATCCAAATCAATACATTTGATCTGCAGGCTAATATGACGATAACCTTTTTAAGTCACTTCAAGATTCGTGCAAACTTTTAGGGGGGGGGGGGGGGGGGGTACTGAACCAAAACTCATTCTTGAACTCAACTGCAGTACCGATGGTAGAACTTGTCTATTTGGTAGCCAAAACCTTGTTGAGTACGAATAAAATTAATTAACATGATGTGATACATGTTTCCTCTCGTTTTTCTCCCCTAACCTTAGGCGGCTATATAAACTCTCCCTCCAAACTTCACCAGCGCGTCGTGGATTCGCCTCCCCTCTTCCTGCTGCTCCGGCGGCCGGCGGTAGGGAGGGGAATCCCGGTGCCTCTGCTTTCGTTAGTTTAGGTTAGGGTTTTAGTCCTCGCAGGTGCAACTTTCGGGCGGATGGCGACGCTTCTTCTTTGAGCTGTCTTTCGGGCTCCGTTCCTTCTCGAGTTTGTCCATCTGGGCGTTGTCGATGGAGCTCCGGCGTAGATTCCTGATGTCTCAATGGGGCAACGAAATTAGGATTTCTCGTTATGTGGTGAGATTTGATGTCAGGTGCTTCAGATCTATACATGGGTTCAAAGGCCACGGCTGCGGCTCCAGGACGTTGGTCCTTAGGGGCACGTGAACGGAGACTTTTTGGTTGTCATCGACAAGATCAAGCCGGCTCTGAGAGAGGAGCGGCGATAGCGGTGCGTCGGCAGCAGTAGCTGTCCTTTGGGTGTCTTGGAATCTCGATGTAATGTTTATTATGTTTGATTGAGATGCTTGTAGTCGTCTCTAGGTGGTCTACGGATCCGGATGTAATTTTTATTATTTCTGATGTTCGTTATACTGTCATAATTGAAGATGAATATATCGAAAGTTTTCTTGCAAAAAAAGATGCTTTGTACTTCCGGTCAAATTTACCATAGATCTGTTATTTGAAAAAAATGAATGAAATTACAGGTGATTCCCAAAGGAAAAAAGTTACAGATGATTCCCAAAGGAAAAAAAGTTGCAGATTTGCCACGTGCAGCGAACACGAACAGCGGAGCTAGATGAATACGGAGATGATGCTGAGTGGGCCCTAGCGGTCAGACGGTGGGTACATGTTTTGGCAGAGCCTGGCGACGGGCTGTGCGTTGCATGCTCCCCCTCCGAATTATAACACGCGGGGACTGCTGGGAGCGCGCGACGCAACGGGCTCGAGCATGTACCTTTGCACCGGCGTCAGCTAGTCAGCATCGGCGCTTGATATGGGCCGTTCGGCATCACTCCACGCGCGGAGCTGGTGAAGCACGGAGACGGAGAACTTCCGAACGGGGCTCTCTGCCGAGAAAAGCATATCTACCATGCACGGGATATCCCATGCTTGGTGCAGCCGTTGATCTAGTTGTAGATTTGGTTACATGCATACGCGTCCCCACTTTCTCCATCAATGCTGACAGCTTTTCCATAGCTAGCTTTGTGCCAGAGAGTCTATACCATGTTCTACCCACCCATGTTTTTTCCATATGATTTTCAAGTTTGAATCCATTTTATCTTTTGAACTGAGAGTCTAGTACATAAACGTTTTGAATATTTGTAACTTTATGTGACAAAGTAGTGATGCACTCTAGAACATGAAAGACCCTACTATAACTTCATAAGAATACATGTTAGATACAACCTCGTAATATTATTTTTGAAACAAATTTACCAAGTGCTACCAAGATCCCTGATATTGAGACGTAATAAATTCTTATGTAACATTTCGATACATTATGCTTGCCAAATGTCTATGATTTTGTGTGGTTTCATTAAGTCTCATCATGTTTTAAGATTTAAAAAACATTTTTTCTTGAAATATATTCAACAGTGGTCTCATTAAATAGCTCTCGCCACCAAGTACCCAAATATGCAAAGATATCAAAAATCGTACTTTTGAGCCAAAAGATATATAAACATGAAAATCAAATGAAAAAGAATGGAGTGGTTGAGTGAAAAGAGAGAAGTGGAATGGGATGTATTGTGTATAGTACACAACAACAGTGTATGTGTCAGAAAGATGCATGCACGGGATATCCCGTGCATGGTAGAAAATCCATTTTCCTCTCTCGACGTACTGACTCGGCGAAGTGAAGCTGCTTCCTCCTTGACCGATTTGCCCCTGACCCGTCGTTTCTATGTTTCCCTCGGTCGCCCCCTCCATCTCCATGGACGTGCCACGGTCTGCTCCCGCTACGTGGTCTTTTGCCGGCTCACACATCTGTTCGTGTGCATCTCATTTAGTTGGTCTAGCAAGGTGGTTGGTTCATTTCAGCGTCTCTGCCATGAACAAGGCTACGTGGACGTACTGAGGTTACCTTGCTCATGGCAGTGAGGTATGCTCTCTTTTTTCCTCGAATAGTAGACTTTCCAGTGTATGTACCGACCAAGAGCTCCTGTACACCGGGGCTGGCCGATCAGCCGGAACAAGCTTGCGAGCGGCAACCTCTCGGTCGGTGCACGTACGAGACGTCGCGGCCTCGCGTGCAATGCATGCCTTCGTCGTACTATCTAAGTGTGCCTTTTCCTTGGGCGGCTATCAACTTATCATGATAATGCAGTGCACTTAGTGGTTGGTCCTTCTGTATGCACGCGCTTCTTTCCCGTGCAATCGCACTATACATTTCTATATGGAGCAAGATATTAGTTCCAACTTTGCTTCACTACGTACACCTCCTAGAAAAGTTTACAAATTTTGATGCAGATCAAAGGTGAAGATTAGAATTTAGAGCATCTTCAACGCCAACCCGCAAAAAACCTCCCGCATCTGCCCGCGGACAGGTGGCGCCAGTCCGTGGACACGGATGCGGGAGGCCGACATCCAACCATAGTCGCATACATCCGGCCTTCCTCATTTCTTTTCAAGTCCGCACGATCAAATAGCCGCATGCAAAGGATACAGACGTTCAAATAGCCGCATGCAGCACAAGTTCAAATATTACATCCCAACATTGTTGTCCCCTTTCACCGCCCACTGATGCTCACTCGGATCTTCCTTCAGCTGCCCGTGAGTTGGTCGATGCCGAATTTGTTGACGCATTTGAATAAACTCCTCAAATATGGCTGGATTCTGGTCCGGAAGTTGGATAGGATCACCATGTTCTCAAATTCCAGAGTTGCTACAACATTGTCATGCTCATCCTAGACGATCATGTTGTGCAAGATCACACAACATGTCATCACCTCACACAAGGTCTCCGGGTCTCATTGTTTTGTAGGTCCATGAAGAAATGCAAAACGGGCCTGGAGAACTTCAAATGCCCTCTCGACATCGTTTCTAGCTGCTTATTGTCTTTGCACAAATTGAGTCTTTTTCTGGCCAACTGGGTTTGAGATGGTGCTGACAAAGGTAGCCCATGGAGGATAGATACCATCAACCAGATAGTAGCCCATGTTGTAGTCATGTCCATTGAAAATATAGTGGCAAGGACGAGCTTTTCCTTCAGTCAGCCTCGCAAACAACGACGATCGTTGCAGCACATTGATGTCATTGTGAAACCCGGGTATGCCAAAGAAAGCGTGCCAAATACAAATATCTTGTGATGCAACTGCTTCAAGAATGATGGTGGGCTTCTTAATATGACCATGATATTGCCCTTGTAAGCCTTCGGACAGTTCTTCCATTTGCAATGCATGCAGTCAAGAGATCCAAGCAAACCTGGCCACCCACTTGCTTCTGAGATTGCCAGGAGCCTCTCCGTGTCTGCCACAGTTGTTTCTCTCAGGTACTGAGGTCCGAACACCTCGACCATGGCAGTTCCAAACCTGACCATGGCATCTCCACATGTGCTCTCAGACATCCTAGGTACTCGTCCCACGAATCAGCGGCCAGGCCATATGCAAGCATCCGGAGTGCAGCCGTGCACTTATGGTAACCAGAGAAGTCAATTGTTCCCACGGCGTCCTTCTTCAAGATGAAGTAGTCATAGTAGGACCAGATGCCATGGTACAAACGACCGAAGACAGTTTTGCGCATCCGAAAATGCCGGCGAAAATGGTCAGTAAATAGTGCATCAGGGGCAAAGTAGTCGGCCATTAGTGTCAAATGCCCGCGCGCTATGTTCCTGTTGAGCACTCGATGACCCTTGATCAAGCCCTTGAAATTGACAACATGCTTCTCCGGATGCTCCACGTCTTGAAGGACCGTCTACATCATCGTCGTCTCATTGGAGTACTCCTCGGACGACTCAACATACTGCTCATATATGTACTCCAAATCGGAATCCATTGCTACAAATAAGAAGGGACAACTGTTTTCAGCTCCGGCAATTCATCAAATAGTTGTCGGGCACGGTAGAGGATCGTGCCTGGTGGGGCGGTCGGAGGACATGGGATTGAACGGAGATAGACAAGAAGCGGCGGGGAGCCCTGCTGGAATGCCGGAGGTGACGGAGACGCAGATTTCCGACAAGGGTGTGGCATGGTGGCCGGGGTGGTGGAGTGGCGGCGACGGCAAGAGAGAAAGAAGGAAGGAGAGAAAATGGGGAGGATGGAGTCGCAGGGTCGGGGAAGGGTTTTGGGTGGGCCTTGGGTGTCGGATTCGTACGTTTCGCGTGTTCGGACTCCCGCAAACCTCCCCCACTTTTTGTCTCTATTTTGCGGGAGAAATCACGTCCGTACAGCCCCGCAAACCGATACATAACCGCGTTGGATGGCTTCGGCGGTCCGGGCAGCGTGATACAGATGGTTGCGGGAGGCTTACGGGTCCGTCTTGGAGATGCCCTTAGGCCTTCAATAAAATAGGATAATATTGTGCTTTATATCCAAATCAATATACTCAATACATTTGATCTACAGGCTAATATGGCGATAATCTTTTTAAGTTACTTCCAGATTCGTGCAAACTTTGAAGGGGCACGTCCAAGCTAATAAGATGCCCAACCGGCATAGTTCTTTGACTTCTGTCCATAAGATGGAAAAGAAGTGGAAAGGACCAGCAAATGCAAAGGAAAGAGGAGGAATAGGTATATTTATCATGCCCGCTTGGGTAAATTAAGGAAGATGTGTTACATTGAGTGATAGATCTTCAAAACTATTGCTCTTGCTAAAATTAAGGAAGATTTTCAGAAGGAGGGTAGGGCATTGCCATTGCCTGGGTCTTCTGGACGCCATTATAAGCTTCATTATCAGTACGTTTTAGGTTGTTTTCCTATGGAAATGTGTCTACATTTTCATTGTATTTAGTTATTCATTTGTAGTGTGCATGTTAATGTGTATTGACTCCTTTGATTCACATCAAAAAAAAAAATTTGTGGTCCGCCTCTGAGTAGAGTCATACTACAGGTCTGTAGTACAATCTCGAGCTCATTAATGGCATATCAATGAGTGATTTGCAAAGATCTTAGCATTACACACAATCATTTATGAGAAGATTTTTTTTAAACGTTCGGTTGAATGAACCCATCCAAGAAATCCGAAAGGGGAGAGGAGTCGTCCTCATCCTTCTCGAAGTCCTCCTCATCGCTCAGGGCAAGTCGGGCATAGAGGACTCGGGCTGGACAACGATGAGGAGGACTTCGAGAAGTTCGAGGCCGACTCCGGGGGCTATTACTTGGAGCTTAGGCACGGTAGGGTGACCGAGAAGTTGAGGACGACGAGGTCATCGAGATCAAGCCCTTTGCCGCTGTCAAGAGGTCCCTCTCCCAAGGTATCGGCCCCGGATCACTTGGACTAGTTTGTAATCTACGTATCATTACCTTTAGCGATTCACTGTGTATTACCTTCATCTTAGTTTATTAGTCTCCATCGTATTTTGGGTCAAAGTTTGACCAGATAATTAACTAGTAAAATGTTAATGCATGTCATAAAAATTAATATTGTTGGATTCTCATATCGACAAGTGTGGACTGGGTGTTGCATATTTGGTTCATTGTAACCTCAAAAGGTCACCACACAAATATAGCTATTCATGAGTCATACTAAATCGGATTTGTTTAATAAATCGTAAATCATATTGTCATTTCATCATAATGTTTCCTCCCATTTGTAAGTGTTGTTTCAATAGTATTATGATAAGGTTCGAGAACTAAAATAAATACCTTATCATGTCTATTATGTAGTGACCTCAGAAAATATACTACTATGTTACTGAGATTCTAATTAGATTTATTGTACGATATGTAATATTTCAAAGTCAATTGTCTAAACGCCCAGAGTATGTGCAGTCAAAGCCAGCAAAAGAAGACAATTTGTTTAGTTAATTTGAGCAATGTACCTTACATTTAAGGCATAATACTCGACATTCTATTTTTCTTAATAAATCAATGTCTCTAAAACATTGTATGCACTATCCCGTGCAAATGCACGGGTTAACGACTAGTTCTTTTAATTCCGGACCATTTGTTATTCGGATATGCACATTTGTTGTACGCGAGAATTATTGTATTCTATGATGTTAAAGAATTAATAAGTTTGATATTTATTACCTTTTTTATTTACATTATGTTGTCTGAAATCATGATTTGCAGTATGGTTTTGTGATATCAGGTGGAACAGATGCTGCAAACATGTAGGACCTTGAAGTATGTCTAAGGGGGGCGGGGGTGATTAGACTACTTGACAAATTAAAAACTTAACCTTTTCCCAATTTTAGACTTTGGCAGATTTTAGCTATTTTTGCACAAGTCAAGCAATCTTCACACAATTCAAGCAAGCATGCAAAGAGTATATAGGCAGCGGAAATTAAAGCATGCAACTTGCAAGAATGTAAAGGGAAGGGTTTGGAGGATTCAAACACAATTGGAGACAAGGATGTTTTTGTCGTGGTTCCGATAGGTGGTGCTATCGTACATCCATATTGATGGAGACTTCAACCCACGAAGGGTAACGGTTGCGCGAGTCCACGGAGGGCTCCACCCACGAAGGATCCACGAAGAAGCAACCTTGTCTATCCCACCATGGCCGTCGCCCACGAAGGACTTGCCTCACTAGCGGTAGATCTTCACGAAGTAGGCGATCTCCTTGCCCTTACAAACTCCTTGGTTCAACTCCACAATCTTGTCGGAGGCTCCCAAGTGACACCTAGCCAATCTAGGAGACACCACTCTCCAAGAAGTAACAAATGGTGTGTTGATGATGAACTCCTTGCTCTTGTGCTTCAAATGATAGTCTCCCCAACACTCAACTCTCTCTCATAGGATTTGGATTTGGTGGAAAGAAGATTTGAGTGCAAAGCAACTTGGGAAAGGCTAGAGATCAAGATTCATATGGTAGGAATGGAATATCTTGGTCTCAACACATGAGTAGGTGGTTCTCTCTCAGAACTGGTGTAAGGGCATATTTATCCCTTAGGTGTTTTGGTGATTGATGACAATGCTTTTGCGGACTAATCGTGTGCCTTGAGTTTCTCAGACGTTTCATCACTAGGCACGAGACGATTCTGTGCCCCTCGAGACTATTGAAGACGGCGTTGTTCTACGTTTCTCTTTGGTGGATTTGAGTCGTAGGAGAGCCGTACTAGTAAGAGGGGGTCCGCGTCGGAAAGATTTGGTTGGAATCAACACGTACACATGTCCTACCTTTCCTTGCACTTTGGAGCGTCTTTCCATTATCCTAGTTGTGCATAATCAGACGGCTACTGCTGTACTTGCGGTAGTACTGCTCTATGGAGCGGTAGTACCGCAAGCACCTGCGGTAGTACCGCAGGGGGTCACGGTAGTACCGCTCCTCTGGAGCCTTAGTACCATAACTCCCAGGCCTACTGCTGCTCCGGTACGGTAGTAGGAGCGGATGTAATTTTTTACATCCGCGCCCACACGGTAGTACCGCACGACATGTGCTGTAGTACCGCGGGAGGCCACGGTAGTACCGCTCCCCTGGAGCCGTAGTACCGTGGCCCTCATACCTAGTACCGTTGCCCCGCGGTAGTAGGAGCGGATATAATTTTTTACATCCGCGCCTCAACGGTAGTACCGCACCTCGTGCGCGGTAGTACCGCGTCGGGTTTTTGCACTGTTTCTTGTTCAGCGGAAGTAGGCACGGATGTATTTTATTTCATCCGCGCTCTTCATAGGCTTTGGCTTACCTGCCTTGCGGTAGTACCTCAAGGGGGAGCGGTAGTACCGCGTGAGCGGTAGTACGGCGCTCAGTCAGGCTAGTCCCGGCCTCTGCTGCTGCCGCGGAAGTACCGTGGTCCTCCACGGTACTACCGCGTGGCCTTGCGGTAGTACCGCGCTCCTGGTGCGGTAGTACCGCGTGTCGCAGGCTGAACTTGAGGATAACGATTGGATCTCTTCCACAACTATAAAAGGGGCGTCTCCTACCTCTAGTTGACTCTCTTCCATCTCCAAGCTCCATTGTTGCTCCAAGCTCCATTTTGGCCCGATCTCTCTCCCTAGCCAATCAAACTTGTTGATTTGCTCGGGATTGGGTGACAAGGGCCCGATCTACACTTCCACCAAGAGATATTCGATTCCCCCCACTTATCCCTAGCGGATCATGTTACTCTTGGGTGTTTGAGCACCCTAGACGGTTGAGATCACCTCGAAGCCATACTCCATTGTGGTGAAGCTTCGTGGTGGTGTTGGGAGCCTCCAAGTGTTGTGGAGATTGCCCCAACCTTGTTTGTAAAGGTTCGGTCGCCGCCTTCAAGGGCACCACTAGTGGAATCACGACATCTCGCATTGTGTGAGGGCATGAGGAGATTACGATGGCCCTAGTGGCTTCTTGGGGAGCATTGTGCCTCCACACCACTCTAACGGAGACGTACTTCCCTTTAAAAGGAAGGAACTTCGGTAACACATCCTCGTCTTCACCGTCTCCACTCTTGGTTATTTCATGCCTTTACTTTTGCAAGCTTACTTGTGTTGTATCTATTGCTTGCTTGTGTGCAAGTTGCCTTTGCATCATATAGGGTGTCCACTTAGTTGCATATCTAGACAACCTATTTTGTTGCAAGGTTTAAATTGTTAAAGATAAGCTTAAAAATTGTTAGTTGCCTATTCACCCCCCCCCCCTCTAGTCAACCATATCGATCCTTTCAATTGGTATCAGAGCCATGTCTCTTTATTAAGGACTTTGCCGTCCGAAGAGTATGGTTGACACCAACGAAGGTGCGGATGAGCACTCCGGTGTGAATCCTATATCGTCTACGGCCGATGGGGGAACCTCGGTCTCCCGTGAGGAGTTCAATGTGGCTCTAGACACATTGAAAACCTCCATGACGACCGAGGTTGAAAGTATGTTTACTAAATTTCTAGAAGGACTTAAACTATCTACCTCGCCGATGAAAGTGGGTGATCCCACTAACAAGGTGAGGGTTGCTAACTCCGACAAGGGGGAAGCTAATAGTGAAAAGGGTCCTTCTACTAGTGGTAGAAATGGCACCGACATCTTTGCTCATGTGGGACCTCCTACTTATGGTGGACCGATTCCCTCTACTCATTTAAACCATGCCGGTCCTCCTCCTAAGATTGTGAAAAATGAGGATTTTGATTCTTGGGTGTATCGCTTCAAGCGTCATTTAAATCATGTGAATACTAATCTTTGGAGAATCATTGAAGAAGGTTTCTATCCACATGACCGAAGCAACTTTACCCCGAGAGAAGTGGTGGATAATCAATTCAATGAGAGTGCTCTCTTCATCATCCAAGATGCAATCCTTCCCGAAGATCTCCCTCATCTTCGACCTCATGCCATGGCTAACGACGCCTGGAAATGTGTTGTGTCTCTCTATCGTGGAAGTGCTAGCATTCAACGCTCCAACTATGAAGTTGTTCAAGATGAAGCCGATGATTTTGCAATGAAAGAAGATGAGGAACCTCGTGAGCTCTTTCGAAGAGTGACCAAACTTGCCATCTCACTTCGAGATCATGGGAGCAAGGACACGGATGAAAATTGGATCAAACACAAGTTCCTCAAGGCCATGATGCCCTACAACAAGGCCATGTCCTCCGTCATTCGTCAAAGACCGGACTTCCACTCCATGACCTCAAGTGAATTGTTGGATGAGTTCGTTGCAATGAGCATCTTGGACAAGACCACCGACAATGCGGTGCTCCGTTCTCAAAGGGCAAAGAAGCCCAACCTTGCCTCGAAGGCCAAGGTTTTTGTGGAAGAAGAGGAAGAAGAGGAAGATGAGGAGAGCAACCCCGAAGACACAAAATATGACTATCATGAGCACATGGCTCTTGCTTCAAGACAATTTTGGAGCAAGAAGAATACAAGACCCAACTTCAACAAGAACAACTCAAGCGGCTTCAAGGGCAAGCAATGAGTTAGAACTTGTTTCAACTGTGGCAATGTGAGCCATTTCGTTGCGGATTGTCCTTATGAGAAGTGGGAAGATAATGGTGGCAAGTTCATCCAAAAGACAAGGCCAAGTCCTTCCCCAACAAGAACAACTTCACCAAGAAGACTCCTACTCGCGGGTTGGTGGTTCAAGAAGAATACCGTGAGGATGACGATGATGATGAAGATAGTGAAGCAATGTCCATGGCATCCATTGCCATTGCCACAACTTCCCAGGTGTCTCTCTTTGATTCACCCAATGAGAACATCACCGCCAAGTGTCTCATGGCTAAAGCCACCAACAAGGTAACCCCCAACATCAAAACCACCATTATTCCTAATCCTTCTTCAACGGTTGGCTTTGATGATGGTAAGGGGTCTAATGAGGAGGTAAATGAATTTGAGTCCTTTATGAGTAAGCTCAAGGGCAAATCCAAGAAGCACTTCGTTGCTCTCTTGTAACAACTTGGTGAAGCCAATGACATGATCGAGGCTCATGAAGAAACCATCTCTAAGATGGAAGGTCATAGTCGTGACTATGCCGATGAGATATCGGATCTCTCTAATGCTCTTGAGGAAGAGCGTGGGCATCGTTTGGCTCTCGAGGAGTCACACAATGATGACCATGCCACATTAAAGAAAGATCTTGATCATTCTCTTGTTGTGTCTCGTGTACTAACTTCCGAGAAGGCTAAACTTGGGGTTCATCATGCTAGACTCAAGGAGGAGTTTGATGTACTTGACAAGGCCCACAAGGTCTTGAAAGGTGCTCATGCAAACCTCAAGGAGTCTCATGCTCAACTCCAAGTTAAGCTAACCAAGGAAAAGGCCACATTTACTCACATGGTCTTAATTGATAATGCAAATGCTACTAACCCGTGTTGTGAGCATGTGCATCTTGTGGAGGAGAATGCCAAGTTGAAGGAACAACTCGAGAAATGTCTTGTGTCATGCATACAAGGTGAGAAGAACCTAAATGACCTTTTGAGCAATCAAAAGGAAGTTGTGGGCAAGACGAGAGTTGGGTTCTCACCCAAGTCCAAGAAGAAGAAGAAGAACGAGAAGAAGAACAACAAGACCAAACAACCTCCCCCGCTTAAGCAAACCTTTGTGAAGGAGGGAGAGGGTGCTCCTAAGGAGAAGAAGAACAATGCAAAGAGTGGTGATGCCAAAAGGGGCAAAGGCATCTCTCCCAACAAAGCCGGCGACTTTAACCCCTCTTATGTGTTGTGCCGTGCTAGTGATGGGCATGTCTATGCTAAATTTGTTGGTTCTTCTTATGAGTACATTGAATGGTCTATTTGGGTTCCTAAGACCCTCGTTACTAACATCAAAGGACCCATTACTAAATGGGTACCTAAAACAAAGCATTGATCTCTTGTAGGTGTTTGCTTCCGGTGGGGGATCATGGTTGCTCGATAGTGGAGCAACAAATCATATGACCGGGAGCAAGGACTTGGTGGTGGACGTGCAAAAGATCCCATCTATTCCCACCAATGTCGAGTGGGGTGATGCCTCACATTCTAAGGTATTGGGTCTTGGCAAGGTTGTCGTTTCTCATGATCTAACGATCGAGAAAGTCATGCTTGTTGAGTCCCTTGCATACAATTTACTTTCCGTTCGTCAACTTGCACTCATGGGCTTTGCCACCTTCTTTGACATTGATACCGTGTCCCTCTTGTGGAGCAAGACTCTTAAAGTAGCCTTTGTTGGGCATGTCGAGAACGGTCTCTATGTGATAAACTTTTCGGAGCGACCCACTAAGACCGCGACATGCCTAATGGCTAAAGTTGACGTGGGATGGCTTTGGCATCGCCGTTTAGCCCACGTCAATATGAGATCTTTGCAAATTCTTCTCAAGGGGGACCATGTTCGTGGACTAACAAACGTTAGTTTTGCCAAAGATCGTGCTTGCAGTGCTTGTATCGAAGGAAAGCTTCATGAGACGGCTCACCCTCCCACGACTATCATCTTCTCGAAGAGACCCTTGGAGCTCCTGCACACGGACCTCTTTGCACCTCCATCCTTTGATAGTCTTGGGGGTAGAAAGTATTGCTTGGTGATTGTGGATGATTATTCAAGATACACTTGGGTATAATTCTTCAAGAGGAAGAGTGAGACTCAACAAACTGTCATCGACTTTGCAAATGAAGCTCAACGTCAACATAATGCAAAGATCTTGACAATAAGAAGTGACAACGGCACCGAGTTCAAGAACTACACCTTGGATGAGTTTCTTAGTGATGAGGGGATCAAGCATCAATACTCTGCACCATATACCCCTCAACAAAATGGTGTTGCGGAAAGGAAGAACCGGACGTTGATGGATGCGGCAAGGACCATGATGGCGGAGTTCAAGTCTCCATACAACTTTCGGGCCGAAGCCATCAACACCACATGTCATGCATCCAATTGGCTCTATCTCCTCAAAGGCTTGAACAAGACTCCATATGAGATACTCACCGGAAACAAGCCCAATCTCAAGTATTTCCGGGAGTTCGGGTGTAAGTGTTTCATTCTCAAGAAAGGTGTTCGTTTGTCTAAATTTGAGGCTATAGCTTATGAGGGCATACTTGTTGGTTATGCTACAAACTCTCATGCTTACCGTGTTCTCAACAAGTCCACCGGACTCATTGAGGAGACGTGTAACGTGGAGTTTGAAGAAAATAACGGCTCCCAAGTGGAGCAAAGTGGTACTTGTGATGTAGGTGATGAAATTCCTCCCCAAGCCATAAGAAGAATGGGTATTGGTCATATTCTACCCATTGAGGAACCCCTTGTGGCCGAAGGAGAAGGACAATGCTCCACTCAAGTGGAGCCATCACCTACTCAAGACCCACACACTTCCGAAGAATAAAGTGAAGGCCCTCAACCTCGTGAACAAGATCAAGGGCAAGATCAATCTCAAGATGGTGGTGAACCTCCAAATGATGCCCAAGGTCAAGTTCTTCCCCTCGAGCAAGTTCAAGTTCATGAGCAAGCTCAAGATCAAGGACAAGCTCAAGGCGGCGCTCAAGATAATCAAGTCAACCCTCCTCCTTCTACATCCGAGGAGGAATGAGAGCGTCGTGCCGCGAAGATTGCTTCCAAACTCACCACCAAAGGCCATCTCATGGAGAATGTGGTTGGAAGCCTAAGAAAGGGGGTAAGCACTCGTAGACAATTGGCAAACTATTGTGAACATCACGCGTTTGTCTCTTGTGTTGAACCCCAAAAGGTCTATGAGGCGCTCGAAGACTCGGATTGGCTCAATGCCATGCATGAAGAACTCAACAATTTCGAGTACAACAAGGTGTGGAGATTGGTGCCAAGGCCATCGGGGAACCACAACGTCATCAGAACCAAGTGGATCTTCAAGAACAAGCAAGATGCTCATGGGAATATCATTCGCAACAAGGCAAGATTGGTAGCACAAGGCTACTCCCAAGTCGAGGGTATCGACTATGGTGAAACCTTTGCTCCTGTTGCTCGCCTTGAATCCACTCGTTTGTTGATTGCTTATGCTTCCCATCACAACTTTAAGTTGCAACAAATGGATGTGAAAAGTGATTTTCTTAATGGTCCTATTAATGAGTTGGTCTATGTCAAGCAACCCCCCGGGTTCGAGGACCCCTACTTCCCGGATCATGTGTATCAACTTGATAAGGCACTTTATGGCCTTAAACAAGCCCCATGTGCGTGGTATGACCACCTTACCAGTTGTTACAAGATCGTGGATTTGAGGTGGGGCAAATCGATCCCACTCTTTTTACTAAGAAGGTCAAAGGGGAGTTGTTTGTATGCCAACTATATGTTGATGATATTATCTTTGGTTCCCCTAACAAAGCTTGTTGGAAATATGCCCTAGAGGCAATAATAAATTAGTTATTATTATATTTCCTTGTTCATGATAATCGTCTATTATCCATGCTATAATTGTATTGATAGGAAACTCAGATACATGTGTGGGTACATAGACAACACCATGTCCCTAGTAAGCCTCTAGTTAACTAGCTCGTTGATCAATAGATGGTTACGGTTTCCTGACCATGGACATTGGATGTCGTTGATAACGGGATCACATCATTAGGAGAATGATGTGATGGACAAGACCCAATCCTAAGCCTAGCACAAGATCGTGTAGTTCGTATGCTAAAGCTTTTCTAATGTCAAGTATCATTTCCTTAGACCATGAGATTGTGCAACTCCCGGATACCGTAGGAATGCTTTGGGTGTACCAAACGTCACAACGTAACTGGGTGGCTATAAAGGTGCATTACAGGTATCTCCGAAAGTGTCTGTTGGGTTGGCACGAATCGAGACTGGGATTTGTCACTCCGTGTGAACGGAGAGGTATCTCTGGGCCCACTCGGTAGGACATCATCATAATGTGCACAATGTGACCAAGGGGTTGATCACGGGATGATGTGTTACGGAACGAGTAAAGAGACTTGCCGGTAACGAGATTGAACAAGGTATCGGGATACCGACGATCGAATCTCGGGCAAGTACAATGCCGCTAGACAAAGGGAATTGTATACGGGATCGATTGAGTCCTTGACATCGTGGTTCATCCGATGAGATCATCGTGGAACATGTGGGAGTCAACATGGGTATCCAGATCCCGCTGTTGGTTATTGACCGGAGAACGTCTCGGTCATGTCTGCATGGTTCCCGAACCCGTAGGGTCTACACACTTAAGGTTCGATGACGCTAGGGTTATAAAGGAAGTTTGTATGTGGTTACCGAATGTTGTTCGGAGTCCCGGATGAGATCCCGGACGTCACGAGGAGTTCCGGAATGGTCCGGAGGTAAAGATTTATATATAGGAAGTCTTATTTTGGTCGCCGGAAAAGTTTCGCGCTTTATCGGTATTGTACCGGGAGTGCCGAAAGGGGTCCGGGGGTCCACCGGGGGGGTCCACCTGCCCCGGGGGGCCACATGGGCTGTAGGGGGTGCGCCTTGGCCCATATGGGCCAAGGGCACCAGCCCCAAGAGGCCCATGCGCCAAGGAGACTTGGGGAGGGAAGAGTCCAAAGGGGGGAAGGCACCTCCGAGGTGCCTTGGGGAGGATGGACTCCTCCCCCCTCTTGGCCGCACCCCTTCCTTGGAGGAAGGGGCAAGGCTGCGCCCTCCCCCCCTCTCTTGCACCTATATAAAGGGAGGGGAGGGAGGGGAAGACACACCTGAGTCCCTGGCACCTCCCTCCCTCCCGTGACACCTCCTCCTCTCCCGCAGGTGCTTGGCGAAGCCCTGCAGGATTGCCACGCTCCTCCACCACCACCACGCCGTTGTGCTGCTGCTGGATGGAGTCTTCCTCAACCTCTCCCTCTCTCCTTGCTGGATCAAGGCATGGGAGACGTCACCGGGTTGTACGTGTGTTGAACGCGGAGGTGCCGTCCGTTCGGCACTAGGATCATCGGTGATTTGAATCACGACGAGTACGACTCCATCAACCCCGTTCACTTGAACGCTTCCGCTTAGCGATCTACAAGGGTATGTAGATGCACTCTCCTTCCCCTCGTTGCTGGTTTCTCCATAGATAGATCTTGGTGACACGTAGGAAAATTTTGAATTTCTGCTACATTCCCCCACAGTGGCATCATGAGCTAGGTCTATTGCTTAGATTCTTTGCACGAGTAGAACACAAAGTAGTTGTGGGCGTTGATTTTGTTCAATATGCTTACCGTTACTAGTCCAATCTTGTTTCGACGGTATTGTGGGATGAAGCGGCCCGGACCGACCTTACACGTACTCTTACGTGAGACAGGTTCCACCGACTGACATGCACTTGGTGCATAAGGTGGCTAGCGGGTGCCAGTCTCTCCCACTTTAGTCGGATCGGATGCGATGAAAAGGGTCCTTATGAAGGGTAAATAGCAATTGACATATCATGTTGTGGTTTTGCGTAGGTAAGAAACGTTCTTGCTAGAAACCCATAGCAGCCACGTAAAACATGCAAACAACAATTAGAGGACGTCTAACTTGTTTTTGCAGGGTATGCTATGTGATGTGATATGGCCAAGAAGAATGTGATGAATGATATGTGATGTATGAGATTGATCATGTTCTTGTAATAGGAATCACGACTTGCATGTCGATGAGTATGACAACTGGCAGGAGCCATAGGAGTTGTCTTTATTTATTGTATGACCTGCGTGTCATTATACAACGCCATGTAATTACTTTACTTTATTGCTAACCGGTAGCCATAGTAGTAGAAGTAATAGTTGGCGAGACAACTTCATGAAGACACGATGATGGAGATCATGATGATGGAGATCATGGTGTCATGCCGGTGACGATGATGATCATGGAGCCCCGAAGATGGAGATCAAAAGGAGCAAAATGATATTGGCCATATCATGTCACTATTTGATTGCATGTGATGTTTATCATGTTTATGCATCTTATTTGCTTAGAACGACGGTAGTAAATAAGATGATCCCTCATTAAAATTTCAAGAAGGTGTTCCCCCTAACTGTGCACCGTTGCGAAAGTTCGTCGTTTCGAAGCACCACGTGATGATCGGGTGTGATAGATTCTTACGTTCACATACAACGGGTGTAAGCCAGATTTACACACGCAGAACACTTAGGTTAGCTTGACGAGCCTAGCATGTACAGACATGGCCTCGGAACACAAGAGACCGAAAGGTCGAGCATGAGTCGTATAGTAGATACGATCAACATGAAGATGTTCACCGATGATGACTAGTCCGTCTCACGTGATGATCGGACACGGCCTAGTTGACTCGGATCATGTAATCACTTAGATGACTAGAGGGATGTCTATCTGAGTGGGAGTTCATGAGATGAACTTAATTATCCTGAACATAGTCAAAAGATCTTTGCAAATTATGTCGTAAGCTCGCGCTTTAGTTCCACTGTTTAGATATGTTCCTAGAAAAATATAGTTGAAAGTTGACAGTAGCGATTATGCGGACAGTAGAAAGCTTATGTCCTTAATGCACCGCTCAGTGTGCTGAACCCCAAACGTCGTTTGTGGATGTTACGAACATCGGACATACACGTTTTGATAACTACGTGATAGTTCAGTTAAACGGTTTAGAGTTGAGGCACCAAAGACGTTTTTCGAAACGTCGCGGAACATATGAGATGTTTCGAGGGCTGAAATTGGGATTTCAGGCTCGTGCCCACGTCAAGAGGTATAAGACCTCCGACGATTTTCTTAGCCTGCAAACTAAGGGAGAAAAGCTCAATCATTGAGCTTGTGCTCAGATTGTCTGAGTGCAACAATCACTTGAATCGAGTGGGAGTTGATCTTCCAGATGAGATAGTGATGTTTCTCCAAAGTCATTGCCACCAAGCTGCTAGAGCTTCGTGATGAACTATAACATGTCAGGGATAGATATGATGATCCTTGAGGTATTCACGATGTTTGACACCGCGAAAGTAGAAATCAAGAAGGAGCATCAATTGTTGATGGTTGGTGAAACCACTAGTTTCAAGAAGGGCAAGGGCAAGAAGGGACACTTCATGAAACGGCAAATCAGTTGCTGCTCCAGTGAAGAAACCCAAGGTTGAACCCAAACCCGAGACTAAGTGCTTCTGTAATAAGGGGAACAGCCACTGGAGCAGAATTACCCTAGATACTTGGTAGATAAGAAGGCTGGCAAGGTCGATAGAAGTATATTGGATATACATTATGTTAATGTGTACTTTACTAGTACTCCTAGTAGCACCAGGGTATTAGATACCGGTTCGGTTGCTAAGTGTTAGTAACTCGAAACAAAAGCTACGGAATAAACGGAGACTAACTAAAGGTGAGCTGACGATACGTGTTGGAAGTGTTTCCAAGGTTGATATGATCAAGCATCGCACGCTCCCTCTACCATCGAGATTGGTGTTAAACCTAAATAATTGTTATTTGGTGTTTGCGTTGAGCATAGACATGATTGGATTATGTCTGTCGCAATACGGTTATTCATTTAAGGAGAATAATGGTTACTCTGTTAATTTGAATAATACCTTCAATGGTCTAGCACCTAAAAGGAATGGTTTATTGAATCTCGATCGTAGTGATACACATTTTCATGCCAAAAGATATAAGATAGTAATGATAGTACCACGTACTTGTGGCACTGCCATGTAAGTCATATTGGTATAAAACGCATGAAGAAGCTCCATGTTGATGGATCTTTGGACTCACTCGTTTTTGAAAAGTTTGAGACATGCAAACCATGTCTATTGGTGTATACGCATGAAGAAACTCCATGCAGATGGATCGTTTGGACTCACTTGATTTTGAATCACTTGAGATATGCAAATCATACCACATGGGCAAGATGACTGAAAAGCCTCGGTTTCAGTAAGATGGAACAAGGTAGCAACCTGTTGGAAGTAACACATTTTGATGTGTGCAGTCCAATGAGTGCTGAGGCATGCAGTGAATATCGTTATGTTCTGACTTCACAGATGATTCGAGTAGATGTTGAGTATATTTACTTGATGAAACACAAAGTCTGAATTATTGAATGGTTCAAGTAATTTCAGAGTGAAGTTAAAGATCATTGTGACAAGAGGATAAAATGTCTATGATATTATCATAGAGATGAGTATCTGAGTTACGAGCTTTGGCACGCAATTAAGACACCGTGGAAATTGTTTCACAATTAATACCGCCTGGAACACCATAGTGTGATGGTGTGTCCGAACATCATAGTTGCACCCTATTGGATATGGTGCGTACCATGATGTCTCTTATCGAATTACCACTATCGTTCATGGGTTAGGCATTAGAGACAACCGCACTCACTTTAATAGGGCACCACGTAATTCCGTTGAGACGACACCGTTTGAACTATGGTTTGGAGAAACCTAAGTTGTCGTTTCTTAAAGGTTTGGGGCTGCGACGCTTATGTGAAAAAGTTTCAGGTTGATAAGCTCGAACCCAAAGCGGATAAAATGCATCTTCATAGGACACCCAAAACGGTTGGGTATACCTCCTAATTCAGATCCGAAAGCAATAGGGATTGTTTCTAGAAACGGGTCCTTTCTCGAGGAAAAGTTTCTCTCGAAAGAATTGAGTGGGAGGATGGTGGAGACTTGATGAGGTTATTGAACCATCACTTCAACCAGTGTGTAGCAGGGCACAGGAAGTTCCTGTGGCACCTACATCAATTGAAGTAGAAGCTTATGATAGTGATCATGAAGCTTCAGATCAAGTCACTACCGAACCTCGTAGGACGACAAGGACGCGTACTGCTTCGGAGTGGTACGGTGATCCTGTCTTGAATGTCATGTTGCTAGACAACAATGAACCTGCGAGCTATGGAGAAGCAATGGTGGGCCCATATTCCAACAAATGGTTAGAAGCCATGAAATCCGAGATAGGATCCATGTATCAGAACAAAGCATGGACTTTGGTGGACTTGCCCGTTGATCGGCAAGCCATTGAGATAAATGGATCTTTAAGAAGAAGACGGACGTGGACGGTAATGTCACCGTCTATGAAGCTCGACTTGTGGCGAAGAGTTTTTCACAAGTTCAAGGAGTTGACTACGATGAGATTTTCTCATCCGTAGCGATGCTTAAGTCCGTCGGAATCATGTTAGCATTAGCTGCATTTATGAAATCTGGCAGATGGATGTCAAAACGAGTTTCCTTACCAGTTTTGTAAGGAAAGGTTGTATGTGATACAATCAGAAAGTTTTTGTCGATCCTAAGGATGCTAAAAGGTATGCTGGCTCCAGCGATCCTTCTAAGGACTGGAGTAAGCATCTCGGAGTTGGAATATACGCTTTGATAAAATGATCAAAGATTTTGGGTTTATACAAAGTTTGTGAGAAACTTGTATTTCCAAAGAAGTGAGTGGGAGCACTATAGAATTTCTGATGAGTATATGTCGTTGACATATTGATGATCAGAAATGATGAAGAATTTTCTGTAAAGCATATAGGGTTATTTGAAAAGTGTTTTTCAAGTGAAAACCTGGATTAAGCTGCTTAAACATTGAGCATCAAGATCTATGAGAACAGATCGAAAACGCTAAATGATACTTTCAAATGAGCACATACCTTGACATGATCTTGAAGGTGTTCAAGATGGATCAGTCAAAGAAGGAGTTCTTGCCTGAGATGTAAGGTATGAAGTTAAGACTTAAAGCTCGACCACGGCAGAAAAGAGAGAAAGGACGAAGGTCGTCCCCTATGCTTTAGACGTAGGCTCTATAGTATGCTATGCTGTGTACCGCACCGGAAGTGTGCCTTGCCATGAGTCAGTCAAGGGGTACAAGAATGATCCAGGAATGGATCATTGGACAGCGGTCAAAATTGTACTTGGAGTAAATAAGGACATGTTTCTCGATTATGGAGGTGATAAAGAGTTCGGCGTAAAGGGTTACGTCGATGCAAGCTTTGACACCTATCCGAATGACTCTGAATAGCAAACCGGATACGTATAGTGGAGCAACCATTTGGAATAGTTTCAAATGGAGCGTGGAAGCAGCATTTATAATATGACCTAGAAATTTGCAAAGCACACACGGATCTGAAAGGTTCAGATCCGTTGACTAAAACCTCTCTCACAAGCAAAACATGATCAAACCCCAGAACTCATTGAGTCTTAATCACATGATGATGTGAACTAGTTTAATGACACTAGTAAACTCTTTGGATGTTGGTCACATGGCGATGTGACCTGTGAGTGTTAATCACATGGCGATGTGAACTAGATTATTGACTCTAGTGCAAGTGGGAGACTGTTGGAAATATGCCCTAGAGGCAATAATAAATTAGTTATTATTATATTTCCTTGTTCATGATAATCGTTTATTATCCATGCTATAATTGTATTGATAGGAAACTCAGATACATGTGTGGGTACATAGACAACACCATGTCCCTAGTAAGCCTCTAGTTGACTAGCTCGTTAATCAATAGATGGTTACGGTTTCCTGACCATGGACATTGGATGTCATTGATAACGGGATCACATCATTAGGAGAATGATGTGATGGACAAGACCCAATCCTAAGCCTAGCACAAGATCGTGTAGTTCGTATGCTAAAGCTTTTCTAAATGTCAAGTATCATTTCCTTAGACCATGAGATTGTGCAACTCCCGGATACCGTAGGAATGCTTTGGGTGTACCAAACGTCACAACGTAACTGGGTGGCTATAAAGGTGCATTACAGGTATCTCCGAAAGTGTCTGTTGGGTTGGCACGAATCGAGACTGGGATTTGTCACTCCGTGTGACGGAGAGGTATCTCTGGGCCCACTCGGTAGGACATCATCATAATGTGCACAATGTGACCAAGGGGTTGATCACGGGATGATGTGTTACGGGACGAGTAAAGAGACTTGCCGGTAACGAGATTGAACAAGGTATCGGGATACCGACGATCGAATCTCGGGCAAGTACAATGCCACTAGACAAAGGGAATTGTATACGGGATCGATTGAGTCCTTGACATCGTGGTTCATCCGATGAGATCATCGTGGAACATGTGGGAGTCAACATGGGTATCCAGATCCCGCTGTTGGTTATTGACCGGAGAACGTCTCGGTCATGTCTGCATGGTTCCCGAACCCGTAGGGTCTACACACTTAAGGTTCGATGACGCTAGGGTTATAAAGGAAGTTTGTATGTGGTTACTGAATGTTGTTCGGAGTCCCAGATGAGATCCCGGACGTCACGAGGAGTTCCGGAATGGTCCGGAGGTAAAGATTTATATATAGGAAGTCTTATTTTGGTCGCCGGAAAAGTTTCGCGCATTATCGGTATTGTACCGGGAGTGCCGAAAGGGGTCCGGGGGTCCACCGGGGGGTCCACCTGCCCCGGGGGGCCACATGGGCTGTAGGGGGTGCTCCTTGGCCCATATGGGCCAAGGGCACTAGCCCCAAGAGGCCCATGCGCCAAGGAGACTTGGGGAGGGAAGAGTCCAAAGGGGGGAAGGCACCTCCGAGGTGCCTTGGGGAGGATGGACTCCTCCCCCCCCTCTTGGCCGCACCCCTTCCAAGGAGGAAGGGGCAAGGCTGCGCCCTCCCCCCCTCTCTTGAACCTATATATAGTGGAGGGGAGGGAGGGGAAGACACACCTGAGTCCCTGGCACCTCCCTCCCTCCGGTGACACCTCCTCCTCTCCCGCAGGTGCTTGGCGAAGCCTTGCAGGATTGCCACGCTCCTCCACCACCACCACGCCGTTGTGCTGCTGCTGGATGGAGTCTTCCTCAACCTCTGCCTCTCTCCTTGCTGGATCAAGGCATGGGAGATGTCACCGGGCTGCACGTGTGTTGAACGCGGAGGTGCCGTCCGTTCGGCACTAGGATCATCGGTGACTTGAATCACGACGAGTATGACTCCATCAACCCCGTTCACTTGAACGCTTCCGCTTAGCGATCTACAAGGGTATGTAGATGCACTCTCCTTCCCCTCGTTGCTGGTTTCTCCATAGATAGATCTTGGTGACACGTAGGAAAATTTTGAATTTCTGCTACGTTCCCCCATGAAGCTTCCAATGAGGAATTTGCCGCTCTCATGACCTCCAAGTTCAAGATGTCTTCGATGGGAGAGTTGAAGTTCTTCCTTGGTTTTGATATCAAACAAAGAAGAGAAGGAACCTTCATCAACCAAGCCAAATATACTCAAGACATGCTAAAAAGATTCAAGCTAAGCGATGTCAAGCGGGCTTCTACTCCAATGCCTACCAAGTGCCAACTTGACATTGATCCCAATGGTAAAGCGGTGGATCAAAAGGTATATCGCTCCATGATTGGCTCCTTGCTTTACCTTTGTGCATCTAGACCGGATATCATGTTGAGTGTGGGAATGTGTGCACGGTTTCAAGCGGCACCGAAGGAAAGTCACTATGTGGTGGTCAAGCGAATCTTTCGATATTTGGCTCATACCCCAAACTTTGGCTTATGGTATCCAAGAGGGGCAAACTTCAAGCTTGAAGGATTTATGGATTCCGATTGGGCGGGAGACAAAGTGGATAGGAAGTCCACCTCCGGAGGGTGCCAATTTCTTGGTTGCTCTTTGGTGAGTTGGTCTTCTAAGAAGCAAAGTTGTGTGTCTCTCTCGTCCACCAAAGTGGAATATGTGGCGGCCGGTAGTAGTTGTGCACAACTCTTATGGATGAGGCAAACTTTAAAGGAGTACGGTGTCACTTGTGACAAAGTGCCTCTTTGGTGTGATAATGAAAGTGCCATCAAGATTTCTCTCAACCCGGTGCAACACTTCAAGACGAAGCATATTGAGATTTGGTATCACTTCATCCGGGATCACATTAGGTGAGGGGAGATCGAGCTCAAGTATGTCAACACCCATGATAACCTTGCAGATATTTTCACGAAGCCTTTGGATGAAGCAAGATTTTGCGAGTTAAGGCATGAGCTAAATATCATTGATTCGAGCAATGTGACTTAAACCCTTGCACCCCTCACCACACTCAACTTGTTGTCTAGTTTAGGTGTAGGCATGGACATAGGGGGAGTGTTGTTCTCTCAATGAACTCTCCCTCCCCCCATTATGCATAAATCGATCAACTCTTTCACATTAGCCATTTTTGATGGTACTTGTGCTTCAAAGACGAGTTTTGGTCATGGACCCAAGGATAATTCTTCGCGGTGCCATACCATCTAACTCAAACATAGGTGGCTCCGGCCACCGCCCTATCCTTTCGAGAGGTTATGACGCATGGTGGTTTCTTGTTGTCTTTCTGCCTTTGGTTTGTGCGTATCCCTGTGGTACCCTTTGTGTGAAAAGTTTTCTTGCAAAAGACCTTCTTCGTGTGTTGAAACCTGCTGTGTTCTGAGCTCACGGTACTACCGCGGCCAACTACGGTACTACCGCAGCCAGCCACGGTACTACCGCTTGTGGGGAGCACGGTACTACCGCTCCCACGCGGCAGTAATTTTTTACTGCGGCCTGGGTGAGCGGTACTACCGCTTCGGTGCGGTCCTTCCGCCTGAGCGGTACTACCGCGCCGGTTCGGGCGCGTGGGGATAAGGACAGGCAGGGGGAGTTCTAACTCCCCTATACCCATTCACTATTCCTCTCCCACGTCGTCTCTCTCTCCCACGCTCAAGAACGGAGCCGGCGTTCGTCGCCGGATCTCCTCCTCCGGCTGCCCTCCCGTGATTCTGACCGGTGGGATCGTTCCCCACCACGTGCTCTTGCTATGGATCCAGGTCTTTCCCCAACTCCTTCTCGTTTTTGTTGTGTTCTTTGTCTCTAGGTTTTTGGGGGAGACTTGTGTGTTCTAAAATTTCTTAGGCTAAATCTATGCAAGAGTAGGATGAAGGAGCGTAGTATTGCGTATGAATTATACTTGTTTTGCCCTGTGCTAGATCTGATCACCGTAGCACCACCGTGGTTTCGCGGTTCTTTTTCCGATTCAAACCAATGTTTGGATCTGCCGCGGTGCGGTACTACGGCCCGTCTGGCGCAGTACTACCGCTTGTCCGGTACTACTGCCCGTCTGGCGCGGTACTACCACACTCGCTGCGGCACTAAAATTTTACTACCGCTCCCACCATGGTACTACCGTGACCTCACACGGTACTACAGCGCCTTGGAGCGGTACTAAAATTTTAGTACCGCAGGCTCTGCAGTACTAGCGTGGCTCATCTCTATCTCATGGCAACTTTCACGTGTACTTTCTATGTGTTTCTTGTGCTTTGCCGTGGTCTTTGCATTGATCCTTGCTGCGTTTCGTGCGTGTTTTGCGTTTGTGTCTTAGGTGGAGGCTCTCGTCGTTCCAATCCCAGTCGTGACACAGGCTCCAAGTGTTTGCGCAATCCAGGTGAAGCACCAGAGGGCTCTGCTGCCCCCAAGCGCCATGTCAAGACAACAGCTAGCAAGAACAAGGAGCCCGCTAAGGGCATGGATGAGATACCCCAATCTGAGTATGTCCGTCTCAGGCAACTCCACCCGTATGTGCACCCTCGTTCCTCTGTCAAAGGCTGTGTGCTATTTTGGAACAAGCAACAGACCAACATCTATCTAGATGTCATGAAAAACAAGCAGAATACCTACGTGGATGTGAAATGGATTGAGATGCATCACATGAGGAAGGACAAGTTCCATAATTACTTTGGAGAGGCTCTGGACTTGATAGAGCGATTTGGTATTGATCATGTGATATCCTTTCACCTTGGCTATGACCCTGAGCTTATCTGTCAGTTCTTTGCCTCAGTCTACTTTCACTCTAATGAGGAGCGGAGGATGTCCTGGATGTCCAATGGCCGTATGCTGACTGCTACCTGGAAGGAGTTCATGGATTTGCTCCTCGTTCCAGATGACGGGCTCGACACTCCCGTGGGTGTTCGCCCCCATGCTAATCCTGAGTCTGCTAACAAGGACAAGCTTCAGCAATATTATGTTGAGAAAGCGCTTCCCAATGGCAAGACGGGGTTCGTGCTCAACTCTTTCCTGGATATCATGTATCGCATCTTCCGCAACTCCTTGTTCCCTCGCATTGGTGACAAGGACAAGGTTCATGCCTATATGGTGGATATGATGCTCATTTGCGAGGAGGCTCGTGTGTCTCAGACTCAGCCACTTGATGTCTCACACATCATGTGGTGTGAGCTTCGGTTTGTGGTGTTCAACCGCAAGGTGCCTATCTGTTTCTGCTGATCTTGAAGACTTGGGAGAAGATGTTCCCTGGTGAGGAGTTCCTTGCTCCAAACTGGATTTTCCATGATCCCATCTGTCTCCGTGTCAAGCCCAACTGGGCCAACACTACTACTCGTGCTGAGGCGTCTGCTGCTAGGGCTGCTGTTGATGAGGAGGATGCTGGCGCTGAGGATGATGCTGAGGGCCGTGCTGCTAGGCCTTCCCAGAGTTCCTCTATGCCTTCTTGGGCCAAGAAGCTGAAGGACAAGATGACGACTCTTTTCTGCATGCAAGCCAAGGGGCAGTACAGGACTCACGTGGCGTCCAAGGAGAGTCGTCGCCGGGACAGGAAGATCTTGCAACTCCATGGTAAGGATGTGTCTGGCGGGTCTGAGGAGCGCATCACTCCAGAGGCCGAGTGGATGGAGAAGCAAGGCTTCAGGTGGACGGATTCTGAAGAGGACGTCGAGGAGACCATCCCTGCTGCCGAGGAGTTCGACGGAGAGGGTTGGGACGAGTTCCCTGCTTGAGCCACCTCTTGTGTGTAGGTGTCCTCTCTGCCTTTTTGGCGTCTCGATGCCAAAGGGGGAGAGAGTGTAGGGATTTGCGAGTCATGTGTCGTCATTCGTGTGTCGGTGTGTTTGCTGCTTTCTCGTTTGAACTATTTGCTGCTTTCTCGTTTGAACCTCGTTTTAGTTGCTTTGGGTTGCTTTACTTCATGGTGTAAGACATATGCACTCTATCTATCTTAGCGAGCTTGTGATATATTGTGCTACCATTGTGCTATGCTCTACTTAGATGTCTTTCTATCATGCCTTTGTCTCTAAAATATAGGGGGAGTGTTAATCCTAGTTTGTGTGCTATGCAGTCCAAAGCATCCATCTAGATTGCACACATCTAGGGGGAGCCCGTCTATATTTTATAGTGGTGGGGTTTGCCTTTGCTCTGAATTATCTTATCTATGTGCAAATCCCGTATTGTCATCAATCCACCAAAAAGGGGGAGATTGCAAGGGCATATTTATCCCTTAGGTGTTTTGGTGATTGATGACAATGCTTTTGCGGACTAATCGTGTGCCTTGAGTTTCTCAGACGTTTCATCATTAGCCACGAGACGATTCCGTGCCCCTCGAGACTATTGAAGACGGCGTTGTTCTACGTTTCTCTTTGGTGGATTTGAGTCGTAGGAGAGCCGTACTATTAAGAGGGGGTCCGCATCGGAAAGGTTTGGGTGGAATCAACACGTACACATGTCCTACCTTTCCTTGCACTTTGGAGCGTCTTTCCATTATCCTAGTTGTGCATAATCAGACGGCTACTGTTGTACTTGCGGTAGTACTGCTCTATGGAGCGGTAGTACCGCAAGCACCTGCGGTAGTACCGCTGGGGGTCACGGTAGTACAGCTCCTCTAGAGCCTTAGTACCGTAACTCCCAGGCCTAGTGCTGCTCCGGTACGGTAGTAGGATCGGATGTAATTTTTTACAACCGTGCCCACACGGTAGTACCGCACGACATGTGCGGTAGTACCGCGGGAGGCCACGGTAGTACCGCTCCCCTGGAGCCATAGTACCGTGGCCCTCATACCTAGTACCGTTGCGCCGCGGTAGTAGGAGCGGATGTAATTTTTTACATCCGCGCCTCAATGGTAGTACCGCACCTCGTGCGCGGTAGTACCGCGTCGGGTTTTTGCATTGTTTCTTGTTCAGCGGAAGTAGGCACGGATGTATTTTATTTCATCCGCGCTCTTCGTAGGCTTTGGCTTACCTGCCTTGCGGTAGTACCGCAAGGGGGAGCGGTAGTACCACGCGAGCGGTAGTACTGCGCTCAGTCAGGCTAGTCCCGGCCTCTGCTGCTGCCGTGAAAGTACCGTGGTCCTCCACGGTAGTACCGCGTGGCCTTGCGGTAGTACCGCGCTCCTGGTGCGGTAGTACCACGTGTCGCAGGCTGAACTTGAGGATAACGGTTGGATCTCTTCCACGACTATAAAAGGGGCGTCTCCTACCTCTAGTTGACTCTCTGCCATCTCCAAGCTCCATTGTTGCTCCAAGCTCCATTTTGGCCCGATCTCTCTCCCTAGCCAATCAAACTTGTTGATTTGCTCGGGATTGGGTGACAAGGGCCCGATCTACACTTCCACCAAGAGATATTTGATTCCCGCCACTTATCCCTAGTGGATCTTGTTACTCTTGGGTGTTTGAGCACCCTAGACGGTTGAGATCACCTCGAAGCCATACTCCATTGTGGTGAAGCTTCGTGGTGGTGTTGGGAGCCTCCAAGTGTTGTGGAGATTGCCCCAACCTTGTTTGTAAAGGTTCAGTCGCCGCCTTCAAGGGCACCACTAGTGGAATCACGGCATCTCGCATTGTGTGAGGGCGTGAGGAGATTACGGTGGCCCTAGTGGCTTCTTGGGGAGCATTGTGCCTCCACACCGCTCTAACAGAGACGTACTTCCCTTTAAAAGGAAGGAACTTCGGTAACACATCCTCGTCTTCACCGGCTCCACTCTTGGTTATTTCGTACCTTTACTTTTGCAAGCTTACTTGTGTTGTATATATTGCTTGCTTGTGTGCTAGTTGCCTTTGCATCATATAGGGTATCCACTTAGTTGCATATCTACACAACCTATTTTGTTGCAAGGTTTAAATTGTTAAAGATAAGCTTAAAAATTGTTAGTTGCCTATTAACCCCCCCCCCTCTAGTCAACCATATCGATCCTTTCAACTGGTAAGTTGGAAGTGTAGGTTTGTTCTGATGGCTCTCTCCACGAATGAAGAGGAGGTGGAGGGGTATATATAGCCTCCACACAAATTCTAACCGTTACACACAATTTACCAAACTACGAATCAACAAACTCGGTCGGACCGATTCAGTAAACCTAGTGACGGTTAGGGGTTTCGATGGGACCGACATGCAACTCGGTAGGACCGATATGGTTAGGGTTAGGGCATAACGTAATCTCAGTGAGACCGATTACACAAACTCGGTGAGACCGATTTTGGTAATTAGCTAACCAGAGAGTTGGTCAGGTAAACTCGGTGGGACCGATTCGCTCTTTTGTGAGACCGAAAATTTACGAAAAGGAAACAGAGAGTTTACATTGCAATCTCGGTGGGACTGATCGCTCACTTCGGTTAGACTGAAATGTTATGAAGGGAAACAGAGAGATTACAATCCCATCTCGGTGAGACCGAGATCCCTATCGGTGAAACCGATTTACCTAGGGTTTGTGGCAATGGCTATGACATCTGAACTCGGTGGCGCCGGATAGAAAGAATCGGTGGGGCCGAGTTTGACTTTAGGTTTAGGTCATATGTGGATGTGAGAAAGTAGTTGAGGGTTTTGGAGCATATCACTAAGCACATGAAGCAAGAGGCTCATTAAGCAACACCTCATCCCTCCTTGATAGTATTGGCTTTTCCTATAGACCCAATGTGATCTTGGATCACTAAAATGTAAAATGTAGAGTCTTGAGCTTTTGAGCTTGAGCTAATCCTTTGTCCTTAATATTTTGAGGGATCCACTTTCATCATCCATGCCATGCCATTCATTGAGCTTTCCTGAAATATTTGTCTTGGAATAGCATTAGCTCAATGAGCTATATGTTGTTATGAATTACCAAAACCACCTAGGGATAGTTGCACTTTCAATCTCCCCCTTTTTGGTAGTTGATGACAACATATAGATCAAAGCTTCGACAAACGATAATAAGATTGAAAAACATCGTCGCTTTGAGAAGTATGTGATAAGCAAGAGCTCCCCCTAAATTTGTGCATGTTTTAAGATTTGTTTTGGACCGCAAATTCACAAGGAATTAGGCTCATGGGTTACTCTACCATGTCACATACATCTTGGTGGAGCACTTAAAATAATAAAGATTGAATACATGCACTCATCACCAAGCAAAGTGAATGATCATATAAGGATAAGTGAGATAATATTATCTAACAAGCATAAGTGTATCTTATGATCAAACACATGATCATCAATGTCTCACAGGTAATAGCATAGTATCTCAAGCAATCAAAAGAAAACAAGGTTCAACCAAGAACACAAGAGAGAACAAAAGCAAACTCTCTCTCTCGAAGCCTATGATCTATACATTTTTCTCCCCCTTTGGCAACAAGTTACCAAAAAGTTCCTAGAAAATGCATAGTATTATGTCGTCTCTCAGGCTTGGTGTTCAGCTGGTGGCGTAGAGATGGCTCCTTGGACGAAGACTTCAGTTGATGTGGAAGGAGCTGAATGAGTTGGTGCTGGAGCTGGTTGCGCTGGAGCTGTAGCTGGAGAAGATGAAGTGACTCTGGTGTCTGGTACTGGCTCTGCAGCTGATCTCTGAGCTCGAGGCACTCTGGCAAAAGCATCAGTTGTTGTCCTGCCCTTCCTCTCCTGCATGTCATCCTATAGCTGCTCCACAACTGACTGAATCTCAGTTACTTTGACATCAAGATCATAGAATTTTTGTTCCATGATTCTTTCCAGGCTCTCCTGGTTTTGAGTTAGGGTGTCCAACCCCTTCTCAATCCGTAGAGTTGATGCTATCAAGTAACCAAGCTGGTCCTGCTTGCTCTTCAAAAAGTACTCAGATGCCTCTGCTAGAGCTGGCATCCTGGCAGCCTTCTCTTTCCTTGCTTTCTCCTTCTTCACTTGAGCTTGTACTGATGATGGTTCATTCTCATTCATGACAACTTTATTGTCCTTAAAGTCAGGATAGAGAACAAAGTGTTCCTCATCCAACAGATATTTCCCTGTGCCCATCTTTGAGTTAATCAACTCCTGAGTTTGTGGGGCATATCCACAGCTTCTCTTTTGGTCTACTGCTGTCCTCTTGATAGTCTCAACTATGAGGCTCATGACCTTGAATTTCTGGGGCACATCAAATATGTGTAGCAAATTAATTGCATGCCCTCTGATCATGTTGTGGTCATCTGATTTGGGCAACAGAGTGTGCCTTAGGATCTAGTTGATCGTTGGCAGCCCTGACAGAAGAAAATGAACTGACCCAAACTTGAAAGTCTCAAGTGCTTCATCTGGGATCTCCTTGTACATCTGTGACATAGAGTTATGATCCATCTTCTTGGCATAAATGTCCAAGTCATCTTCAGTCTCCTTTGGGGCATTGATCAGACTTGCCCATTCCTCAATGGTTGATTGGTATCTCGTTCCTTCACATATCCAAACTATCCTGCCATCTGGATAGAAATGTGTTGTGGAGTAGAATTGCATAATGAGCTCATCATTCTAGTTTGTGAGCTTCTGCCCAACAAAATCTGCAACTCCACATGCACTGAAGCTGTCATACACTCCAGGATAGTTTCTTCATTCTCCTTCATGTAGGTCCAGTCGACCCACCTCATATCACACACTATGGGTTTCTTGTCCAACAAGATTGTCTCATAGAAGTCCTGCGGCTCCTTTGTGTGGAACCTGTAATCAACAGCAGTCCTTCTCCTGGTGGCATATGGATCTGACTCTCTCCATAGCCTCAACCCTGAATCTCTCCTGATCTTCATGTTCTCAGCCACAGGATGAGCATCATTGTGGTCTGGAATCTTGGGTTTGAGCTTTCTCACGACTTGCCCTTCATCATCTTCCTCAGCAACAACATCGGGCACTGGGGCCTTGTTCTTTTCAGCAGCTGGTATATTCCTAGTATTCCTCTTAGGTGCACTCTTGGGCTTGGAGGCAGCTCTGGGTACTTCTTTGGGCTTTGAAGTTGCAGCCCCTGACTTTATGGCATCACCCATCAGCTTTTGTGCCTTGGGTGCTGGTGCAACAACCTCTTCTTCTTCCTCTTCTTCCATCATGGAAGGCTTTCCAATCACTCTGGCTATGGTCTTCTTGACCCTCTCCTTCCTTTTCTTTCCTTCTGCAGCAGGCTCTTTGGGTTGGGATTCCAAAGATACTTGAGTGGATACTCTGGCTTTAGACATTGGTTGTCTTCCTACAGGCCTTTTGATTTTCATTCCTGGCTTTACTGCAGTTGAGCTGTACTCCTTCTTGAGCACTCTCTTCTTTGAACTAGCCTCATCCTCAACTTCCACATAATCCTCATCCTCAGACTCTGAGGTCTTCTTCTTCCTTGTCCTAGTGGCAGCTTTGGGCAAATTGCTGGGTGTGCTTCTGCTTCCCTCATCTGAGCTGCTGGAGGGACTAGTGCCCTCACTCATGTGAATCTGCTCTTCTGACCTGTTCTGGCTGTCACTTTGGTCTGACATGCTGCACACACTGACTGCTGACCCTGTGAATAGTTATAGATGAGGTAGAGTGGATGAGCATCACAAAATGCAGAGATTTTTGCAAAAGAATAATTCAAACGCTTAGTTTTAGTTTTCCACAGAAAGAATTTCGGATCTACCGATTTTCAAACTCGGTGATACCGAAGCAGTTTTGGAACCTAAACTAGTGAACTCGGTCAGACCGAGTCACAGTTCGGTGGTACCGAGACTGCTAGGGTTTCACAAAGTTTTAAAATCGGTCACACCGATTAGCAATTCTCGGTCAGACCGAGAGTTACTAGTGCAATGGCGTTAGCCAAATCGGTGGGACCGAGTTTTTCAACTCGGTGGGTCCGAGATGATTTCGTCGGAAACCTAACCCTAAATTTTCGAATCACACCTATTCTAAGGATTGTTTTGACTGGATAGAGGTGTTTAAATCGTGGCAAGAAGCATAACAAACACAATGTGATGAGAATCTGAGGAGGATAGCACTGTGATCGAGTTCATACCCTAGTTTGGCGGTGAACTCGCTACGACGGCAACGGCGGAGATGAAATCCGTTGACGGCGGCGGAGACCAGCGACAGGGGGCGGCTGGCGACGAAGTCGACGATCCGGAGACCTAGTAGGCAGAGCGAGCTATGCGCGGGCGAAGAGTTTCGGAGAAAGTTTTCCAAAATTTTCCCGTGTGAATATATAGCCCAACACTGTCGGTGTGACCGAGTGGAACAACTCGGTGCCATCGAGATGCATAACTGTTAACAGTTACAGAAACTCGGTGTGACCGAAAAGTTCAAATCGGTTGCATGGAGATTGAAAACCTAGATCGACTTAGTGATCTCGGTACGACCGAAATTGAGGAATCGGTCAGACTGAAAATCACAAAGAAGTTTTGGAAGTTTAAGTCTATGACAAATCGGGGACTCCGAGTGCTCCTCACACAGAGTGGTTCGAATCTGACTTGATCAAATTTTGTGATGTAGCATGAATAGAGTTTGAGACGAGAAAAGCATAGATAGCTAGAGAAGGTTCTTAGGCATTCTTGTCCATCCACTTGGCCAAAGAAAAAGAAACCAATCAATCAAAGCAACAAGTGGATGTCCTCGAATGAGTAAAATATGCAACCAACATGCTCACACAATAAAATGACAAATGAAGTATGTGACAAAGCATGCACAACCAATTCTAGCATCTATCAAGCAATTGGCGATGACTAGGTCATCTATATATGAGTATATTGACTTAGGAGTCAAATGAGAACATTTGATCATAGGTCATACTCATCGTTTAAGCTCAAGTGGGGTTACCACTTTTACATAAAGCATTTATGTGTTCACATCATTAGAGTTGCTTTGAGTCAATTCTTGGAGTTAAGCTCCCCCTAGATGTGAGATCCCCCCTTAGAGGGATGAACTAACCTTGGGTTTTGTCGATGATGACTTCATGTAGGTGTTGAAGATGTGGATGCTCAATGTTGATGTAGATCTTTTGGAGCAACCCTTTGAAGTGAGTTGCACTTTCAATACCTACATGGGTTAGTCCCAAGATGACTTGTTAGGTGATGATGATTTACTTGTTGACAACTCTAGTGATGAATACTATGATGAAACGTCAATTAATCATGCTAATCAAAATGAAACGAATGACAATGATAAGGAGAAGATTGAGCTACTAACTAAAGAACTAAACATTCTTAAGTTAGCTCATGAAACTATCTTCAAAGATCATCGAGAACTTTTAAGGGCTCATGAGAAGTTACGCTTTGAAAAGCTCAATCTTGAGCAAGAGCATGAGTTCCTAAAAGCAATCAATGATGATCTCCATAAGAAAAGTTCTTCTTACATTGCCAAGCGTTTACTCTTATCTGCTTACATGCCTCAAGTCTAGTCTAGTAACAAGAACAAGAAAGATTCTTCCTCTAATGGTAACAATAACAATGCTAAATCCAATATTGTTGCTTCTAGTAGTTCTCTTGATTCCACTAATGATTCTCTTAGCCAAGTTACACTTGAGCAAGAAAACAGCTTATTGAAGGGAATTATAGAGGAAGGGGTATACAAGAGCCTTGCCGGGAGTAAGCAATTAGAGGAAATTGTACGCAAGCAAGGAAGGCACCGGAAGAATCAAGGTGTTGGTTTTGAACGAAAGTTCAATGCCAGTGGAGTAGAGTGGGAAGAATATCAATACCCCAAGACGAAGTTTGTCCCTCAACAAGAGAAGTACCTTTGGCCATGAAGCATCTTCCAATTCCTTCATTTGGTGAATCAAATATGTCATAGGAGTTGGTTGACACAAGTGCTAGACCGGCAACACCTTCATCTTGAGTGTATTCGGAGTCGGAGTGATAGCTTCTCTCGGAGTGATTGTCGGAGTCGGAGCCGGATACCCATTCACCAACATGAGCTTGATGTCTTTGTTTTGTGTAGCTCTTTGATGACTTGTCCTTCCTTTCCGAATCCTTGCTTCTCCGTGAGGGTCTTCGTTCACAACGATCATCTCTACTCCTTCTCTCTCTTGGTGGTGATTCTTCTCTTCTTTTGTAGGGTGTCGTACACTCATTGGAGTAGTGTCCCGGTCTCCCACAATTGTAGCAATTGCACTCTCGACTAGAAGATCTTTTGTCATTGTAGGATCTTGACTTAGAGCTTCTTTCTTTGCTTCTACTCTTGTAGAATTTGTTGAAGTTCTTCACCATTAAGCTCAATTCTCCATTGAAGGTTTGTTTCTCACTTGATGATGTGGGGGCTTCACATGAGGCTTTGTAAGCACCACTTGACTTGTTGTGAAGTTCCTCCTTATCCTTGAGTGACATCTCATGAGCAACAATTCTTCCAATGACTTCCGTTGGCTTGAGATCTTTGTAATTTGGCATCATTTGGATCAATGTGCACACGGTGTCATATTTTCCATCCAATGCTCTTAGGATCTTCTTGATGATGAATCTGTCGGTCATCTCTTCACTTCCTAAGCCGGCAATCTCATTTGTGATAAGAGCAAGCCTAGAGTACATTTCAGCGACACCTTCACCATCCTTCATTTTGAACTTGTCAAGCTGACTTTGGAGCACATCCAACTTGGATTCCTTGACGGAGTCGGTACCTTCATGCATATCAATCAAAGTATCCCTAATTTCCTTTGCATTCTCAAGACGGCTGATTTTATTAAATTCTTCGGGGCACAAGCCATTGAAGCGGATATCACAAGCTTGAGCGTTGTATTGCAGCATCTTCAACTCATCCGCGCTAGCTTCACGGTTCGGTTCTCTCCCATCAAAGAATTCACCTTGCAAGCCAATACACACAATAGCCCGAACGGCGGGGTTATGTCCGAGAATATGCATTTTCATCTTATGCTTCCAACTAGCAAAATTAGTGTCATCAAAGTAAGGACCTCTACGGTGATAATTTCCCTCGCTAGACGCCATACTCTCCTAGGTTGTGAAACCAAGGCTATGACCACCAAAAGCTATGGAAATCAAAGCAAATGGAGACCAAAGCTCTGATACCACTTGTAGGACCTTGAAGTATGTCTAGAGGGGGGTGATTAGACTACTTGACAAATTAAAAACTTAATCTTTTCCCAATTTTAGACTTTGGCAGATTTTAGCTATTTTTGCACAAGTCAAGTAATCTTCACACAATTCAAGCAAGCATGCAAAGAGTATATAGGCAGCGGAAATTAAAGCATGCAACTTGCAAGAATGTAAAGGGAAGGGTTTGGAGGATTCAAACGCAATTGGAGACACAGATGTTTTTGTCGTGGTTCCGATAGGTGGTGCTATCGTACATCCACGTTGATGGAGACTTCAACCCACGAAGGGTAACGGTTGCGCGAGTCCACGGAGGGCTCGACCCACGAAGGTCCACGAAGAAGCAACCTTGTCTATACCACCATGGCCGTCACCCACGAAGGACTTGCCTCACTAGTGGTAGATCTTCACGAAGTAGGCGATCTCCTTGCCCTTACAAACTCCTTGGTTCAACTCCACAATCTTGTCGGAGGCTCCCAAGTGACACCTAGCCAATCTAGGAGACACCACTCTCCAAGAAGTAACAAATGGTGTGTTGATGATGAACTCCTTGCTCTTGTGCTTCAAATGATAGTCTCCCCAGCACTCAACTCTCTCTCACAGGATTTGGATTTGGTGGAAATAAGATTTGAGTGGAAAGCAACTTGGGAAAGGCTAGAGATCAAGATTCATATGGTAGGAATGGAATATCTTGGTCTCAACACATGAGTAGGTGGTTCTCTCTCAGAACTGGTAAGTTGGAAGTGTAGGTTTGTTCTGATGGCTCTCTCCACGAATGAAGAGGAGGTGGAGGGGTATATATAGCCTCCACACAAAATCTAACCGTTACACACAATTTACCAAACTCGGTGGGACCAAATCAACAAACTCGGTCGGACCGATTCAGTAAACCTAGTGACCGTTAGGGTTTCGGTGGGACCGACATGCAACTCGGTAGGACCGATATGGTTAGGGTTAGGGCATAACGTAATTTGGTGAGACTGATTGAACAAACTCGGTGAGACCGATTTTGGTAATTAGCTAACCAGAGAGTTGGTCAGGTAAACTCGGTGGGACCGATTCTTTCCTCCGGTGAGACCGAAAAATTATGAAAAGGAAACAAAGAGTTTACATTGCAATCTCGATGGGACCGATCACTCACTTCGGTTAGACCGAAATGTTACGAAGGGAAACAGAGAGATTACAATCCCATCTCGGTGAGACCGAGATCCCTATCGGTGAAACCGATTTGCCTAGGGTTTGTGGCAATGGCTATGACATCTGAACTCGGTGGCGCCGGATAGAAATAATCGGTGGGGCTGAGTTTGACTTTAGGTTTAGGTCATATGTGGATGTGAGAAAGTAGTTGAGGGTTTTGGAGCATATCACTAAGCACATGAAGCAAGAGGCTCATTAAGCAACACCTCATCCCTCCTTGATAGTATTGTCTTTTCCTATAGACTCAATGTGATCTTGGATCACTAAAATGTAAAATGTAGAGTCTTGAGCTTTTGAGCTTGAGCCAGTCCATTGTCCTTAATATTTTGAGGGATCCACTTTCATCATCCATGCGATGCCATTCATTGAGCTTTCCTGAAATATTTGTCTTGGAATAGCATTAGCTCAATGAGCTATATGTTGTTATGAATTACCAAAACCACCTAGGGATAGTTGCACTTTCAAAACCGATACCACAAAAATTTGAGAGAGGGGGGGTCGTAAGCAACTCCTGGATAGGATGTGAAGCCCGCGGCGACTATATCTAGCCTTGAGTGAAACCCTAGGTTGTCTCGCTGAAGCGGCTACAGTAGTTGAGGTGGCCCATTTCACGCATAGTTAAGAAAACGAGAAGAAAAAAGGGAGAACGCGGGATCAAACCGTGGAGCTCCCGAAAGACAGCAAGCGCTACTAGCCATTGCGCCCGCTGTCGGTGTCAAAACCGGCGGATCTCGGGTAGGGGGTCCCGAACTGTGCGTCTAAGGCGGATGGTAACAGGAGGCGGGGGACACAATGTTTACCCAGGTTCGGGCCCTCTCGATGAAGGTAATACCCTACTTCCTGCTTGATTGATCTTGATGATATGAGTATTACAAGAGTTGATCTACCACGAGATCGTAGAGGCTAAACCCTAGAAGCTAGCCTATGATTATGATTGTTCTTCTCCTACAGACTAAACCCTCTGGTTTATATAGGTACCGGAGGGGGCTAGGGTTACACAGAGTCGGTCACAAGGGAGGAGATCTACATATCCGAATTGCCAAGCTTGCCTTCCACGCCAAGGAGAGTCCCATCCGGACATGGGACGAAGTCTTCAATCTTGTGTCTTCATAGTCCAACAGTCCGGCCAAAGTATATAGTTCGGCTCTCCGAGGACCCCCTAATCCAGGACTCCCTCAGTAGCCCCTGAACCAGGCTTCTATGACGATGAGTCTGGCGCGCAGATTGTCTTCGGCATTGCAAGGCGGCTTCCTCCTCCAAATACTTCATAGATGTAACACCCCAAACTTTCTGGCCAAGTTTTTGATATTAAAATTTTTGCCACGAGTTTTAAATTTTTATTTCTGTGGATTTTCATAACTCTTCTTTTATTGTTAAGGAGTTTGCATCTTTTCCCAAGTGGAGCTTTCCAAAATATATGGGACTTTTATGCCAACTCATTATAACATTTGCTTAATCAGTGGATTTATTTATTAGATCATTTCATCCGGAGCTTTATTCATTAAAATGGATTGTTTTAAATCTTTGAAGCTCTGTTTGTACTACAACCATTTGATAAAATCACTTAAAAATCCAACCAAAATTTGGAGATGTCATATAATGCCCCTAGATCACTTTTGTGCAATAATATATTTTTTCATGAACTATTTTAAGCTCTACACCCATTTTTCTTCTCTGGTCCAGAAGACCATTTTGCACTACAACCCTTTTAAACATTTGTTTCTAGCTTCCACCAAAATTATGGGATGTTAGTAGCATCATATGATTTTATTATATGTAAAGATCCAAGGTTGTTCTTTGAAAATTTTGAGTGAATCAACCTCATCTTCATTCTGGTCCATCATGAAGGTTTGTACAGCAACTCTAGTCTTACTTGCTCTATGGCCCTTAATTCTTTCTCCTGCTTGTAGACCACCCTGCTAAACCCCTAAGTCCAGGAGCATGCAACCATTGGCATGCTATTGGTCCATGAAATAATGCCATTCACATCCTGTCCAGATTTGAAGTTCAGCAAAACTTGCACTAGCAAGTTTGTGCTTTCCACCAACTAACCTCACCACCCTCTCTTATATCCATGGAGGCACTGATCTGGAGAGTTTGGCCACTCCAAGAGATGTATAGGTGCTTTTGGCATTTTGTCAAACACCCTGAGTGCACAGTCAGTTTTGGCATGACTTCAAGTTTCCATTGTGAGCTTGAGCCCCTGACCTACCCAGCATGTCCTAAGGTCTTGCCCTAGCCCATAACCCCTTTCTGCTAACTCCCTTGTGGTTTGGTACTCTCTAGACTGCCCTGGCATTTCGTTGAGCACACCCCGGGCGTGCTCTGGGCGCGCCCAGAGCGTGCGTTTGGCACCCACTAGCGCCCCAGCCGCCGCGTCACACCCCGCACTCAAAACCCGGCCCCAGCCAGCACTCCGTGTTCCCCTGCACCGCCACACCATCCCGACCACCCCTGGCACCCCATAGCGCCACCGCCAGGATGGCCGTGGCGGCTAGCTACCGGCCGCTAGCAGGACCGACCGTGGTCGGCGCCGCCAAAGCCACCCCGGCTCGCCACCTGCCCTTGTGAGCAGTGCGTGCTCATCCGCAAGCGTGTCACCTAGCTTCCGTCGTCGCCACGACCCCCTGCTGCTACAGAATGTCGGTTCGCCGTTGTTCTTATCGCCAGCCGCCTCGGACCAACCTAGCCACACTATATAAGGAGACCCGAGCTCAAGCCCGCACGCAGGCAGCTTCACACCGTCTCGCTAGTGCCCTCCTAGCCGCCAATTGGAGGGGAGCAGGCCATCTTCAACCTCTCCGGCGACTCCAGCCGCCACCACTAACCAGGCCATTCCGGCGCAACCAAGGCATCCCCCTCTCCACTCTCTCCACCAGGAACTTTTCCTTCCTCCCGTGATCACATCCCCCTACTCCATTTCGACCAGGAACCACCGCGGCACCAAAAATCACTTTGTCCCCGAAGCTCCCTCCGCCGCGAAGCTCGCCGCCGGCAGCTCACGCCGTCCCCGTCGACCCAGCGACTACCAGTAGGACCTCCCCGGTCTTGCGGGTCCATCCCGACCATCTGGAGCCCATGAGGAGCCGCCAAACACCGGCGACAATCGCCGGAGTCCCCGCCTCTGTTCGGCCGGAGGAAGAAGAGGGAAGGAGACTGGTCAAACCTGACCAGTGGGGCCCCCTGGACCCACTGTCAGTGACCCAGGCGCAATCCACGTGGGTTAAGTGGAAACGTATTTACGAAAGGCGCCTTCGACGTGTACGTATAATCGAAACGTTTTTCTGTTTTTCTATTTTATTTTTAAAATCAGATTTGACCAGAACTTTGACTGTCGATAACTTTTTAAATACAACTCCAATTGAATTGATTCTTTTTGCTACTTCTCTCAAATATTGTCTAGTTTATTTTAAGATTTATTTGGAAATTTTTCAAAACAAATTTTTGTGCTGTTTTTATTTTGTGTGTTAATCCAAATATATTCTTCTAAATTGGATTTTTGAAGATTTCATGATGATTTGGATGCACCCTCCTTTCCCACGACCTGAAGGCAAGCATTCTGAACCCTGGTGAAATGTGTGTGTGTGTTGCATTAGCACGGTGACAACACCACCCCGACACGTGCATACGTTATTTTATGTGAGAAGGTGTTCCTACTCATGAGTGCATGTTAGCAGGTTTCATGAAAATGAAGTTGAGTTGAGTGTGATTGAAACCACCGACATATGCCTTTCACGTATACCGGGAGGAAAGCCGGGAAGGCCCTTTGTCTTGGGTAGACACGGTCTTGCCCCTAGTCCTCCGTCGAGACGGACGTGTCCGGTATGGCATGAGGGGGATATGTCGTGTGGTGTTTCTATCTGCTCTTTGTAATACATGCATTGTTATACTAATCATGCAGGTAATATTACAACCTCCTGAGGCGACCGTAGATCGAGTCTTGTGCCAGTAACCCCCATACTAGCTTCGTACTACCACTGGTCCCTAAACATAGTAGGGTATGGTTCAGTAAGTTGTCAACCCTTTCCTGGCACACACCGTACAGAGAGGCCGTGGTGGAAGATACTGGAGGCATCCAGTAGTCATGCCACCGGGTCCGGGAGCATGGGTGTTTCGGTTGTAGCTGAAAGGGGGTATCTCCCCAGTTTGCGCGCGGTATAAATTTTGTGATCCCATGTTACGTCGAGGTTGTAGCCTCCCCACTTAGAGTTTCGCTTAACAGGTGTCGTGGGTGATTCCAGACACATGTGAGTTAAGCTGGTGTGTGCAAGTTAGGTGTGTTTTCAACAAAAAGGCCGTAGACGGAATTAGTCCCGATGGACTAAAGAAATCCGTTACTCGTGGGTAAAGAGTACACCCTCTGCAGAGATTAAACCTATTCGAATAGCCGTGTCCATGGTTAAGGACTACAGTCTGGGATGGGTCAAGGGTTGGTCTTAGTGTTGGTCTTCGGAGGTGAAACTATTAAACCAGAACTGGAATTACTACTTGTGACTTGTGATAATTATGATTATTATTATTATTGTGGACTAACCCGTGATATTTTGTCATCATCGAATATCTCTAGGATGGTTCTACCTCCGGGATATTCACTATGTTGATTTCTTTTAAAGCCCTTTATGTGGTGTCGCTCAGACGCCGGACCGTGGCATTTCTTTTAAAGCCCTTTATGTGGTGTCGCTCAGACGCCCGACTGTGGCATTTCTTTTAAAGCCCTTTATGTGGTGTCGCTCAGACGCCCGACTGTGGCATTTCTTTTAAAGCCCTTTATGTGGTGTCGCTCAGACGCCCGACTGTGGCATT